>NC_080676.1:38737439-39037439 GCF_030445035.2 Dasypus novemcinctus
TTAATTCTTTGACCCTCTCATTGATGGTAAATACCAGAAGAGTAGGGATAGTAAGAGTAAGGACAGTACTTTTGTACCTTACTTTCTCCAGCACATTGTATGTACTCAATATTTGCTGACAAAATGAGTTTAAGTGTGGTGGTTTGGAACTATCATCTCTTCAAAAATTTTTTCTTATACTTAATCCATTCCTGCAGGTGTGAACTCATAAAAAGGACCTTTTGATAAGATTACGTCAGTTAATGTGTGGCCTAGCTGAATCAGGTCATATACTGAAGGTCTTATAGGGAAAGCCACAGAGAGAGGAAAAACCTCAAGAAAGAACCAGAAGTCATCGGAGTCTAAAGAAGTCAGAAGAGGCTGTCATGAGCCCTGTCATGTGACAGAAAAGCCAAAAACGAGGCCCTAAACCCCCATAGGTTCCTGAAAGAAAGCATTGCCTTGATGGTGTCTTGATTTTGGACTTCTCCTCGACTCAAAAGCATGAGCCAATTAATTTCTGTTGTTTAAGCCAACCTATTACATTGCATTTGCTTTAGTAATGAGGAAACGAAAAATAAGAAGAAAGGAATGTTTTAAACCACTAATACTTAAAACATAACTCATACCCAAATAATGGGAAAAGATACAAACAAAAGTTACTGACAAAAGAAATCAAATAGCCAATAATTATTTCACAAGCGGTGAAAAGGCAGTTAAAACAATGGTAAATTATTGTCTATCAAACCAACTAAAGTTGAAAGAATTTCCAACAGCAGAAACATATAAGGGATTAGCCCTCTCAAACATGGTCAGTGGGAATATAATTTGATACAGTAATCTTTTGGAGGACAATTTGACAATATTCATAAAAATTTTTTAAAATAGCCATTGATGCAACATTTCTACATTTAAAATTTATTTTCAGGTAATTGCATAACCTGATTTGCATAACAAATTGTTAAGAATGGTCATCAAAACTTCTCTTATAATAATAAGAAACAGAAACAAAATATCCATCAATAAAGGCCTGTTTAAATAAATTATTGCATATAGACAACTATGGAACAGTTAAAGATGATATTTATCCGCCTCTATATGGAAAGTCATCCAAGACAGAATCTAAGTGAAAAAACAAGTGAACAAAAAGCACATACAGTATTTCCCCATAACTGCTTATGTATGCATGTGTGTGTATAACTGTGTCTATTGAAAAGTATGCACCAAAATATTAACATGAGTTATCTCTAAATGGTAGGATTATGCTATCTTTATTTTCTTCTCAGTGACCTTATGTTACAACTAAATCTTTAAAAATAATCATATCAGTATATTTTTATAATTAGTTATTTCCATTTTTTTAAGATTTATTTATTTCTCCTCCCTGCCTCCCTACTCACCCCCCCCCCCCCCCCATTGTTTATGCTTGTGCTTGCTCTCTGCTCTCTGTTCATCTTCTTTTTAGGAGATGCCGGGAACTGACCCTGGGACTCCCATTCACTTGAGCCACCTCCACTCCCAGTTATTTCCATTTTGAAATCAAATTTTTTAAATGATTTTGGTCTTATATTCTGATCCAGTGATTTATCAAAACAGTATTGGTATCATTTTCAATATTATGTCTTTCAATGTGAACAATGAAATATATATTTCTATAGAATACTTAGTCAAGAGTAAAAAAAAATCATTAAAACATAAGAGTACATATAAAAAGCACATAAAATAAAGGTCAATGAGAGTTATTGACTAAGGAGAGAAGATGCAAATAAAGTCTTGGAAATAATGAAATTGGTTTTTCGGGAACAAATGTAGTGAAAAATATTTGAGAGAGAATATTATTTAGTAAAAATATCCAATTCTAGTTGGAAAGATGGTGGGTTACACTGACATTAGAAAAAGCCTATGTTATTAATGAGGAAGAAGCAAGAGAATTCCTTCACTGGAAAGGAATGAAATAAAAATAGCAAAATAGGATGCTATCAACTACGATATATGACTGAAATTTATAATCAAATATTTCATTTTCAATGAAACTTAATTAGAAATCCCTGTGGAATTCAGAGAAATAAAATTAATAACTTTATTCCTTTAAAAACACATAATTTTCCTTAACAAATACCAGGAGACTTAAATTAAATTAAAGCTATTGTACACTTCAGTCATCTAGTCATTCATGGTCCACAATATGGGTGTGAAAACCATCAAAGAAAAATAAAACAAGTAATTTTCTTCAATTTCCATACAATGAGCAGGAAGGTGTTGTACCCCCAATTCTGGGGAGGCCCGATGTTCTCAAACAGAGGTGAAGGAGTCTCAAAAGAGCATGGCTGACTCCTAATGGAGGAGGACAGACTACAAGTATCTATGAATCTTGTCCTTCAAGCAGTAAAGCTTGGTTGTCACTGTGGGCCCTAAGGGGAGGGGGAGAGAGGAATAAAATAGATGGATGAGGGCGTAATTTAGGGACAGTGGAAGTGTTCTGCAAGATTGCGCAATGATGGATACAGGGCATGGTAAATTTCACCATAAAATTAATAGAAGTTTACCATCTAAAATGTAAACCATAATGTAAACTACTGACCATGGTTGTAGCTATGTTTCAATATTTGTACACTAGTTATAGCAAATGTAACATCCACGTGTAAAAATATCATTGTTGGAGAAGGGGAAAAAAAAAAAGAGGATTTTGGGTATATGGGAATCCTCTATATTCTATATGTGACTTTACTATGACAAAAAACTTCTTTGAAAACATAATGAAAAAAAAGAGGTAAGACACAGAGGAAGAAATGGAAGAGACTGTCTTGCCAGTGTACATACAGGACAACACCTATAACAGTGATTAAAGGCAGAATGTCAAAAAAAAATTTTTAATAATATTTTTCATATCTTTTAAATATCCCAATTTTTTAATTTTAGTTTTTCTAGATTATTATATTTTATTTCTAATCTTTAAACCTATCATTACTATTTCATTTTCCTATTAACTGAATTTGGCAGACATTAGGCTCCAGTTTTTAAGAAGTTTTGGATCACAGAGGTGTTCAACTATGGCAGGGGAGGAGCACTGATGTGGGGTGTCATTGATGGGAGGTGCAAGGGAGGAAGTTTGCCTGGGCATGCATATTGGGTATAGAGATACGTTCGGATGTTTGTCGGGTATTGACACAGTGTGTAGAGACTCACATGATGAATGCGGGAGTACTGAGTTCCCATCCTGGGGAGCTCCATGCATTCCCCAATTAAACAGCAACAATCCACCAAATGCGAGGGCAATGACCAGTGAAGGATGGTCCAGTGATGGGCCCTGGATACTGATGATTATGCTTATGAGCCTACTGTAACTGAAATTTCAACTTGGCCTAGTGTTGTGGGGTGCCTAAAAGTTACCTCCTGAGAGCCTCCATGTTGCTCAAATGTGGCCACTCTCTAAGCCAAACTGAGCATATAAATTCATTACCTTTCCCCCAGCATGGGACATGACTCCCAGGGTTGAGCCTCCCTGCCCAAAGGATTATTACCAAGCACTGGCTGGTGATACAACTAGAAAAAGACCTTGAATAAAAAGGGGAAATGATAAAGACAAATGAGTTTATATGGCTAAGAGACTTCAAAATGAGTCGGGAGGTCATCAGAGGGGTTGTGTTTTTGCACGTCTCAGCAGGATCTCATAAACAGCCAAAGTAGATACAACCCCAGGTACTGGTGCTCCTGAGGGCTACAGAGACACCCAGGTCCTATGGTCATGGCAGATGGCTCTGGAGTTCAGTACCTTGCCACTGGGGCCTACTTTAGAATTTGTGCTCCTGAGTGTGATGGAGCTGGACTCAGATGTGACCTCTCTACACATGCCTCTTCTGTCATTTTTACTGAACCTGTGATTGGCGCTGGGGTTCGTGTATGCCCAGGAGACTTGAATCTCTGGGCTGTCCAGCTGTCCATATGCCAGTTGGGCCCTGAGCTGCAGCAATGTTGTAGCACCTACTCTCCAGGTTTTTAGATTTACCCAGGTCAGCTGACAGGGAGGTGAGGATGGACAACCACCACACCAAGTATCTGAGAGTCTATAGATGCGGGCACAAGAGTCCCATCCACCAGTCATGTGGGGTCAAAGCTCCCTCTCAGTTGAGAGGTGGAGTGGGCATTGCCACCCCAGGGTCCTCAGGATGGAGGTATAAAATATGGATTAGAGTGGGCTTACTGGTATTTTACTATAAAATTATTGTGACTCTAGCAATGGAAGAAATTATATCATTGATGTGGAGACAGTGGCCATAGGAGTTGCTGAAGGTAGGGAGAGGGAAAAGGTGTGATATGGGGTCATTTTCAGGACTTGGAGTTGTCCTGAATGATGTTGTAAGGATAGATGCAGTAACATTATATATCCTGCCATAACCCAGTGAATGGACTGGGAGAGAGTGTAAACTACAATGTAAACTATAATCCACGGTGTATAGCAGTGCTCCAAAATGTATTAATCAATTGCAAAGAATGTACTACACTAATGAAAGAAGTTGTTGATGTGGGAAAAGTGCGGGGTGTGGGGAGTAGGGAACCTCCCATATTTTTTAATGTAACATTTTATGTGATCGATGTATCTTTTAAAAATAAATAAATAAATATATATATATATATTTTTATATATATATAAATTATTATATATATATAAATATATATATATTTAAAAAAGAAAAGTTAGGGGGAGCCAGTGTAGCTAAGTGTCTGCTTCCCGTGTATGAGGTCCTGGGTTCAATTCCCTGTACTTCTGGGGAAAAAAAAGAAAAAAGAAATTAAAACACAAATCAATTCTTCCCATGACGTTCACAGTAGTCCTTGAAACTTTTTTTATTTTTATTTTTTATCATAACTGGGCCCTCACATGTGGGAAGCTGGCACTCAACTACTGAGTCACATCAAATTCCTGAGTGTTTTTTTCCTTTGTTTGCTTGTTGTTTGTTTTTGCTTTTAGGAGGCACAGGGTACCAAACCCCAGACCTCCCATGTAGAAAGCAGTCACTAACCTCTTGAGCCACATTTACTCCCCAAAACATACTTTTAAGAACACATATAAACTTTATTTATTTCTCTATCTTCCAGATCCCTCCATTTTATGCATTTTAATTACTGCTCAAAAAGGGAATATTATTCTGAAAATAATCTTCTAGGAAAGGGGAAGCTGTGGGAATCCAATTCCCCATTCATTTGACAACCTGAATTTACATGGAAAACAAATGCAAATATCCTCAATCCCATTTCATTGTCCTATACATATTAAACCACTAGTCAATAGTCATACAATGAATGTTACTTTGCAGGAGTTATATCAAACTGCTATCCCAATGTTAATAGTTTTTAAACCTTATATTTATGTTCACAAAGAACAGATAAATAAAATAAATTCAACATTATTTTACAATATTCATTTTATAATAATAGTCTCACCTGGTTTTGTTTCATGTAAGTTCTGTTTCTTATTGTCATGATTTCCAGTTTTCCACTGATTTAAAACCTCCTGAAAGGACCTGGCAGAAGCTTCTTCATCAAATGTCCCTTCACACAAGAGCCCATCTTTTTGATTTGTAAAGTCTGCTCTTTTTGATGCTGTCATTTCTACCTAAACCAATCAAAATTTTATCTAAGTATATTTTACTGAATTTTCTGTATCTTAAAATACAAGCAGTACTAATTAACAGTCATTACAAATTAGGCACTATTTATTTAATTTAGAATAGAGTGTTTTAAATTGTACTTATTTATGTAGTTATTGTTTTCTTTAAAACTCTATCTGGGATCTCTGACCTAAAGATTAGGACTTAAAACCATAAAACTCTTAGAAAGAAACACAGGGGGAAATCTACAGAATCTTGAATTTGGGAATGGATTCTTAGATATGACAACAAAATCATGAGCAACGAAAGGAAAAATAGATAAATCAGATTTCATTATTATTAAACATATTTGTGTACAAAGAACATTATCAAGACAATAAATAAGGGATTAATAGCAATAGTATATAAAGAACTTCTAAAACTCAACAACAAAAAGAAAACCTGTGTTAGTTTGCCGAAGGGCTGCCAGTGCAAAGTACTGGAAATGTGTTGGCTTTTATAAAAGGAATTTATTGGGGGTAAAAGTTTACAGTTCCAAGGCCATGAAATGTCCAAATTGAGGCATCAGCAGAGATGCCTTTTCACCAAAGTCAGCTGTTTATCCTGGCATTGTTGCCACATGGTGAAGCAAGATGGCTTACGATATATGTAGAGGCCTCTGCCTTCCCCTCTAGAATCTACCATCTCTTGGAGCTCAGTTGTGAGCAACGAGTCATGGGGTTTGTCACTTTCCAGGACTCCTATCAGTCTCGGCTGTTCCACGTTCTTCCCAAGTTCAGCTGTAAGCTAAAAGGCATATAGCAGTGCTGGTCTCCTCTTGAGCTGCTCCATGGGCCCAGCCCTTGAGGGCTTTGTGCTTAAGCAATCCTCTCTTTCTCATTGCAGAACCAAATATGCCAGCTCTCTTTTTCCTCTGAGTCTGTTTCTCCCTTTATATCAGACCCAGTAAGAGGGCAGGGATGCAACATGAATCATGCCTCACTGATGTAATCCAAAAGTTTCTCACACTCACAGGAGTGGACCAGTCCACAAACAACATCTTTCTCTTCTTGGGATTCATAAAATAATTCCAAACTGCCACAGAATCCATTTAAAATATGGGCAAAGGACTTGAATAGACATTTCTCCAAAGAAGACATACAAATGGCCAATAAGCCCATGAAAAGATGCTCAACAGCTCAACATCATCCGTCATTAGGGAGATGCAATGCAAAACCACAATGAGATACCACTTCACACTCACTAGGATGGCTATTGTTAAAAAAAAAAAAGGTAATAGTGTTGGCAAGAGTGGGAGAAACTGAAACCCTCTACATTGTTTGTGGGAATGTAACATGATGCAACAACCCTGGAAAGCAATTTTGCAGTTCTTCAGAAAGTTAAACACAGAGAGTTAAATAAATACTATATGATTCCACTTATATGAAATATCTAGAATAAGCAAATTTTAGAGACTGAAAATAGGTTAGAGGTTATCAGGGGCAGGAGAGAGGGGAATAAGAAATTAATGGGCATAGAGTTTCTATTTGGAGTAATGAAAATTTTGTTAGTGGATGTGGTGATGGTAGCACAACACTGTGAATGTAATTAATGCCACTGAATTGTACACTTAAATAATTAGTTAAATGAAAAATTTTAATGTTTTAATAATATATGCTACCACAATAATTTAAAAAACCCTATCTGGAAATATACTTGATCTGTTCAGAAGTTAATAAAACTAATAAAGTCTACATGACTGATAATTTATCACTATGTTTTTCATCAGTGTTCTCTCCGGATATCTGCAACACCCTTGTATTCACTTTCATGCTACCTTAATTTCTTACTCCCTACAAATTCTCCAAAATAGAATGAGCAGCCTTTAAAAACATAAATCTCATGTCACTCCTCTGCTTAAAACCCTCCTCCCTTAACTCTCTATGAAACCTCAATTTCCTACCAAAGCAGGTGTACTTCCCTGCCTCTTACTTTATTTCCTTCCATTCTCCCATTCACTCACCTTGCTACAGCCAAGTATATTCTCGCAGTTCCTGGAACTCATCAAGCACGTTCCCACCTCAGGGATTGCACTAGCTCTATTTAATGCCAGAGATGACCCTTTTTGATATCTTCATATTGCCATCTCCCGCATTTCACTCAGTCTCTGTTCAAATATCACTTACTCAGAGAGGTCTTCCCTGGTGACCCTAAAAGTATAGTACCTTTCCTGCATATTCTAGTCCTTTCTGTGATGTATTTTCTTTCCAGAAGAGTTTATTCATATGAATTTACTTTATATGCTGGTATACTGCCTGTCTCTCCCCATTATGTCTTTTTGTTCAATACCAATTGCACTGTCTGGCACAAAGTAGGTGCTCATTAAAAGTTATTCAACAATTCATTGATGCATATGAAACACTGCATGCTTCTCAGCTTAATGATGGAGGAGAAAGGAGGAATTCAGTACAAAATGCAGATCCATTCTGAACAAAAAGAAGAAAATGAAAAATAGGACTTGGCAGTTCTCCAGTAAATCAGAGAAAACACCCAAAATAGCAAACTCAAGCAAAATAAAATCTGTACCAATCCTGACTAATCAAATGTGGATACCTACATGGATCAAATTGCTAAATCTCCATTATGTGTCTTTGAGACACAAGAGTAGGTAGAATCCTTTATGATCAACCCTTAACTGCAAAATAAACAGACTATTAGAGTACAGCTGAGTGAAAAATGTTAAAGATTCTTACCAAAAAAAAATCTAAAAAAAGCTTCTGAGAACCAGGCAAACACTATAATTAGATGTTAGCCACAGAAACAGGTTAACAAATCCAAAATATAAACAAGTGCAATGAGCAGGTATTTAACTCAAAGTAAGCAGTGTCTGAATTGGGAGTTAAAGGATAAGTAAGAATTCTGCAGGCAGGAAGCAGTGATGGCAGTACTAAGGAAAGAAAGAATAGAATGCATGCTAAGGCAAGAAGTCATGAACAGCACAATGGCAGGGAACTATAAGCAGTTTGTATTGATATAACAAAAAGTAGAGTATGAGAAAATATAAAGAGTGGAAAGACAAGCAAGCAGATCATGAAGGACCCTGTCCGCCATGCCAAGAAATTTAGACTTAAATCTCCTGGAAATACTATGCCATTGAAGAGTCCCACACAGTAGTGTAGAGACGAGAGAGTAATTGGGGAATGGTGGGTTTGGATGCAAGGAAACCAATTAAGATGTCATTGGACTTTTGGCAATAACTCCACCCTCTTCTCCCAGGAATTTCAAGATTTTATAATATGGATATACTTACATATGTGCAAAGTAATATTTTCCAAGATTATCCTTGAAAAACTCATATCATAAACTATATCAAGTTTAGTACTGGGAACAGATTAGAAATATCATCAATGTTTATCAGTGCAAGACAGGTTTAAAAAAGTCATTTTGTAGTCAATAAATGAAATATTTACAGCCACAATGTAGAATTGGGTTAACGAATGTACTAATAAGGATATCAAACTGTATTTTCAGGGAGGACAGGCCACTATGTCAGGCCCTCAAAATTGTTGCAAGTAACTATGAATCTTGTTCTTCAACGAGGGAAGAAGCTTGGTGGTTGCCATGGGTCCTGAGAGGAAAGGGAGAGAGGAATAGACTAGATGGAACATGGGGTATTTTGGGGATGTTGGAATTATTCTAAATGATCTTGCAAAGATGGATACAGGGCATGTTAAATTTCATCAAAATTTATAAAAGTGTATGGTCCAAACTGTAAACCATAATGTAAATCATTGGCCATAGTTAGTAGCAATGCTTCAATATTTGTACATCAATTGTAAGAAATGTATCACCCACACGTAAAATGTAGTTAATAAGGGGAAGGGGAGAGGGGGGAAGATGTTGGGTATATGGGAATCTCCTATATTATGTACGTGACTTTTCTGTAACCTAAAGCTTCTTTGGAGATAAAATGAAAAAAAAAAAATAAGACACTGGGGAAATAAATGGAAGCAAATGTCACTGTACATACGAAACAGATCTTACAATGATACAAGACGTAATACCAAAATTTTTTTATTTTATTTTTAAATTACTTTCTTATTATTTCAAATTATTTTTAATGCTTTTTGTATTTTAATTTTCATTTTTAAAACTATCATTATTATTTCATTTTCTTATTAATTTTATTCAGATATTTTATTGGCTTGATTTGTGAAGAAGTTTTGGATCATGAAGGGTTACAACTTGGCAAGGAAGGATCTTTGGTATAAGGTGTCAGTGATGGGGGAAGCATGGGAGGAGGTTCACCTGGGGCATACCTATAAGGCATATGAAAGAGTTCAACTGTTCATAGGCATTGTCACAGTGGGCAGAGATCCACACAATAACCGAAAGAATATGCAAACCCCATTCTGGGGAGTTCTGCCACATTCTCTAATTGGAGAGCAAGAATCCCCTGAGTACAGGGACAGTGACTAGTGAAGGAAGATGAACCATTAATCAGTCCTTGATACTGATGACTGCACTTATGAACCTTTACCTCAGAAATTGAAATTTAGATGAATATTATAAGGAACCTAAGAGTTACCTCTTGAGAGCTTCCTTCTTGCTCAAATGTGGCCTCTCTCTAAGCCAAACTGAGCATATAAATATACTACCTTCCCCCCAGCATGAGACATGATTCCCAGGCATGAGCCTCCCTGGCACTACTAAACACAAACTAGCACTGCAACTGGAAAAACACCTTGACCTAAAGGGGGAAAGGGTAAAGACAAATAAGTTCATATGGCTAAGAGACTTCAAAGTGAGTCAGAAGGTCATTCTAGAGGTTACGCTTATGCACATCTCAGGAGGATCACATTGACTGTCACAGTAAATATTGCCTCAAAAAGCAGGGCCCCTGAGGGCTTTGGAGACTTCCAGATACTATAGTTAGGGCTCATAGCTCAAGAGTTTGGCACCCTGTCAGTGGACCTTACTTTGTAATTTATGCTCCGCACTGTGACTGAGTTGGACTCTGTTATGGTTTTCCTACACAAGGCTTTTCTGCCCCTTATATCTGAACCAATAGTTAGTACTAGAGTTGATAGGTACATGTATAAGAGACTTAAATCTTTGGGCTTTCCATGTGCCAGTTGGGCCCTGAATTTCAATATAGTTGCAATATCTACTATCCAATTCATTGGATTCACCCAGGAAACTAACAAGGTAATAATGATGGACAATGACCATACCAAGGAACAGAAAGAGTCTGAAACTGCAAGTAAGACAGTCCCATCCACCTGCCCCATGGGATTTAAGCACCCTCTCCGTTAGAGACAGAGAGGGCATCATCATTCCAGAATCCTCGGGACTGGAGAATGAATGATGAACTAGAATAGACTTACTGGTATTCTACTATAGACTAATTGTTCTTCCAGCCATGGAAGAACTTTTATCATTGATGTGGAGGCAGTGTCACTGAAGGTTCTGAGGGCAGAGAGAGGGAAAAATAGATGTAATACAGGGGCATTTTTGGGACACTGGAATTGACCTGAATGATATTGCAATGATAGATACAGGCCATTATATATCTTGTCATAGCTTACAAAACTGTGCAGGACAGAGTTTATTATATAAACTATAATCCACACTTAGTGGTAATACTCCAATATGTTTTCATCAATTGTAACAAATGTACCACAATAATAAAGGATGTTGTTAATGTGGGAAAGTGTGGGATGGGTATCGAGTGGGGCATATGGGAATCCCCTACACTTTTTAAGTATCATTTATGTAATCTAAGTACCTTTTTAAAAAATAAAAATAAAAATAACTATATTGTTAAGTCCTAAAAGCATGTTTACAGAGCAGTATGCAAAGTATATTAATATTTGTGTGGAGAAACAATAGAACCGAAACTGAAAATATCAGTTGATTCCTAGAATGGGAGACAACGAAATGCATTTTTCACTCTATGAAACATTTTTACTTTAAGAAAAAGCTAATGAGCATATCTGAGTTAAAGAACCATATGAATATCAATAGGTTGTTGATGTGGGAGGAGTGGGGTACGGTGGGTGGGGAGTATATGGGGACCTCATATTTTTTTAATGTAACATTAAAAAAAAAAAAAGAGGGAAAGAAAAAACAGGTCCAGCACTAAAAAGGGAAAAAAAAAAAAAAAAAGAATAGCAATAGGGATGAAGAGACCAAACATTCAAGAGAGTTTGAGAGTTTTTACATGGTAGAATACATGGGAACTGGTAGCTGATTTTATGTAAAGAGGGTGAAAGGGAGTAAAAATAATACAGGAAATAATCATAAATGATGGCTTGGAAAGTGAGAGAGATGCTAACAACAACATTTATGGGTTTTGGGAGAGAGACTGATGGATTTAACTTGGATATATTGAGCAGGTATTTATAGGTATCCAGTAAGCAATATAAGTAAGTATGTGTGTGTGTATATATATGCTACAGTAATAGAAAAAAGAAACCTGAAAATTCAGAGGCTTAACACAAAATAATTTAAGGATGCAGTGTTTCCAGAAGCTCTTTGTGAGCTCCCTTCTAAGCAATGAATCAGAAATAAAAGGCATTTGTATTTGGCAACTAAACTAGTGGAACACCTGACTTCCACATGGGTGTGACAGGTTAGGGAAAAGCCAGAGGATTGGATATTGGCTCTTAAATTCTTCAGTCCAGAACAGTTATGTGTCACTTCCACCCAGAGCCCAACCCTGCCATGTTCTAAAGGAGCTAGGAAATTTGAGGGAGCACAGGGATTTCTAATACCACATGATATATTTTAATCCACATCTTGCAGAAGAGGAAAAGAGGATTTAAAAGTCTAAGTAATTTGCTCAATGTTTCTAAATATACAAAAACCATAGTCAGTTTTCAAATCCATATTTCAGTCTCTAAAATGTAAGCTCTTTCATGAACTTACTTTGATGAAAAAGCCTTAAGAAAATCATCAGGCTCTGGCACCACTTTAACTCTTCCAGACATCAGCACAAAAAAAACCTTTCTTGGGTTGAAGACTATTCTACAGTTAGAATGAAGAGGATTATCTGCCCAGAATAATGGGGGAGGGTGTCTTTAAGAAGTGGGTACCGGATAAAACATATTTAAATTACTTGGGAGAAAGTGATGGAATGTTTTGGTAATTGATGGTGGTGATGCACAAACTGTGAACATAATTAACAGCACTGGAATATATATCTGGATATGATTAAAAGGGGAAATGTTAGATTGTATTTTTAAAAACTCAGATTCCTGGTTTGTAACCCAGATATAAAAAAAAAAAATTTTTTTTAAATAGAATTTAGCTGGCAGGTTCAGGAATGCACATCTTTAAACAAATCTACCTAATGTTTCTGATGCTGATTACAGTATGAGAACTTCTGCTCTCCAGCACGAAGGAGTTCAGTGTCGGCTCTACTGTACACAGGTGCACAAGGAGGACCTACAGGAGTTATTCTGAACCACTGAGGAGTTGTTAAAATTTACACAAATCTCTTCAGCAACCATAGAGATGCTAAACTCAGTCTTATGTGTTTAGCATTTCTCTCCAATTGACTGTAATGTACACCTCTGGCTGAAACTACTGAAATAATAGTTCGTCAGTTGTGACGAGAGACAGAGGGTCTATACAGCATACACCTATAGGGACAAGAGGAAGCACAAAGGGAGTAAATTCTATGAAAAGCACAAAGGAAGTAAATTCTACAGGTTCATAGTAGGGCTAATTAATCTCTGCCTTTCTCATCTGTTAAATGAGGGATTAATAATAGCAAACAACTTATATGGTTATTGTGATTATTGAATAAGATAAGGCAAGTAAAGCACTAAGTACAATGCTTAGTTAAGGTGTTCAATAAACTTTAACTGCTAGCTATCACTTTTATTATTGATAGGATAAACTAGATGAGATGGCACAAGGAGAAAAGTTCATCATCTGTGCAGTGGTTAAAAGAAGAGAATTTGGATTAGGAAAATATGAGTTCAAATCCTAGCTCTACTATGAATGAGTCCTTGGGCTATCTATAAAATTCTTTTTTGCCACTATTTTCTCATCTGAAAAAAATAAGGAATAAGTAAGAAAGGGCAAAAGGAGAAAATGCATGTAAAACATTTTATTTTAGGAGTGTCTGGAACATAGCTCAATACATTGTTATTATTATGAGGCTGGAACTCATTCAGTGATTCTTTACGAAATTCTCTTAGCAGGTCTATTAGAAAGAGAAATCCATGCAAGTATACTCACATTCAGGAACAATTCAAGCATAAGTTCTCTGCTGAAAAGTGGCACTACCAACATACAGCATGTTTTGTTTTTTCTTATGTTCTATGAAAAAGTGTTTGGAAAACAGCAGACTTAAGTTCAACCCTGGCTTTGTCACCTAGTTACAAGCTGTGTGACCTTGGTCAAGTGACTCATTCTGAACTCAAGGGAAAAGGTGAGTGACATTTAAAAGAATGAGGATTATAGTATAGATCAAGTTTGAGGAAACTTGTTTCTTGCTACAAAATTAATACAAGTCAATTATATAAATATAGACATGAGCTGATAAAAGCTTATCAAGTGCACATAAGTTGGTTCAGTAGTCCATCAGAATAACTGCCAGAATTTGTTATAAATCCAGTTTTAAATACTGTGATATTGCCTGCCACCTAGAGTACTTGGCAAGGTTTTAGATTTTTAGCCTCTCTGAAGTCCTGTCTAACATAAAATTGCTATCTTGCATTGTATTATTTTTTTATGTTTTCCCCAAATACTCATTCAATTACTGACATGGTGGAAATGCACAGAAAGCCACATGGTCAAAAGATCATTCATCAAAAAGATCAGTGTTCAGTGGAATCAAAACGGTCTCCTTGAAATGATTTTTATAGTCAAGATTATTTGTTTAATAAAATCAAATCCCCGTTAAGTAACAATGTAATAAAATAAACTGCAAAACTCCACCGATGTAATTAAATATATGAATGACTATCTCTTTGATAACATGTAACAAAATGGTCTACTATATTTTCCTCAGTTTACCTCAGAGCTGCTCCCCTGAAGAAGCAGAGATTTGGGATTATGCTGAGTTTTACTAATCTCTTTTGTAGAATGTTTCTCGCCTTTGGATTCATGTGGATTAACTTCCCTTATAAACCGATGGGCAATATCCAATACACTGGATACTATTTGAGGTTTTGCCTGTTAAAAAAGAAACAAGACATAACTAAATAACCTAATATGTCAGCTTAAGTAATTACAGATACACTAAGTGATATTTTCAGTATTCTACAAGTCCTAAAATTCAATCATTTTAATTTAATATTTAAATATACAAATTGACATTTTATTAACCATATAATAGTCACAGCTACCATCTCTTTAGAGGTTGGTTTGGGTCCATACTATCCTAAGTATCTTTAACAACATCATATCAATTATTCTTAAAGGCAACTTTAAAATACAACTGTTTTTATCTCTGTACTGGGGATAGGAAACTAAAGATCAGAGAATTTAAATAGCTTGTCCTTGGTCATAGCTGAATGGATGGCAGAGGTGGGAAGTAACCCCAGGTGTAAATAATTCCAATGATACATAGTCTTTTCACTATCTGAATCCAATAGATAGATGTGTATTTTTGTGCCCATGATGGCTAAAAAAGCAAATATAGCTAATCTACCTAGGAATCTGAGTAAGCAGTAATGAGGATTGCTTGATAATTAAACATCTCTGGGAAAGTAGTATATTCAAACAGGCAATGAGGAAATGCTTCTACCTAAATTCCCTAGTGAAGTTCATGTTTTCCACCTTTCACGCCTTTGCTCATGAGGTCCCTCACAGAGAAGGTCCTCCTTTCTCTACTATCTTCTTTGCCTGGCAGACTCTTACTTCTCCTTCTGGCTTTACCCCAAGTTAGTTCCACAGGTATAGGAGCCCTTCCCTGACCACACATTGGCTATACAAGCTGCCCATTCTCTGGGTCCCCTTAGTAATTGGAGTGGAACTCAGAGAATCAGCCTTTACTGGATTAACTTTACATCCCCTTTTGGTATCTGTCTATTGCATCATAAAACATAAGCTCCCATAAAGAAAGACGATGTATTTTTAATCTTTAAGTCCTCATGGCTAGCACAGGTGCCTAACAAAAAGCATACGCTAAAAAATACGTGTGTATTTATAGGTAGCAGGAGGGGAGGGGCTGCAGGAGTAAAGTCAACGATGGAGGAAAGGAATTCATAAAACCTTTCATACGCCTTTAGATTGGTGGCAAAGAACAGGAAAATCCTGGGAAAACTCTATTATCAGAGGGATCCCCTATCAGCAACTACCCTGGTCAGCACAAGGACTCTTAGGGAAAGACTGTGAATCCCATCTGAAATTGAACCAGACCCCTGGGGGAAGATCTAGAATCTTCACAGACACCATGAGAACCTGGCATTAGGAAGACAAGAAATAGATCTTACTTCTCAGCAAATGTACTCAAGATGTAGGAAGAATTCAGCAGGAATTAATTATTTTGTACTTTCTCATAGAAATACTATATCTTAAAAGTTTAATCTAGTTACCTATTTAAATAGCTAAAATTACATTGAAAATTTCAGTTATGACCTTTTGTTAATCTATTATGATTCACTGCAGTCTGATTCTAGAATAAATCAGTGAATATCAAATTAACCAGTGTTATTTCACACTGAATTAATAAATTATATATAAAAAATGGCCTGTGCATACATAGTGCTGTCAGTATATGAACCTATTGTATCTGTCCCCAATTTTTCCAAACCCCATCAAAAATCCTATAATAGGCCTGTATAGTCCCTATTTTTAAAAATTTCAAGCCATTTGTAATGCTTCATCCTTCCAGAAATACCTTTATTTTAAGCAGTATATTTAATAGAGTAATCCAACCTAAGCCTGATTTTATATTTCCTAGAATAAAGAGCTATGGATTCCAAAGGCAGTTAAAATAACTTATTTAATTTTACATTTATAAAAACACCAAAAATAATAGTATTAATTTTGTATAGAATTATTAAGGCAGAAATATCATTCATATATATATATATATATATATATACACATATAATTTAAATAACCCCAAAGATTATTCAAGCCCTAAAATGAATCCTGCTTTCAATACACCAACAATATTATTACAATTTTATGTACCATATCGAGACATTAAAAGGGCAAAAAATGTGACTTTCCTCCTAAGTTACATTTACTACTAATAATAAACATCATGGATAACTAATAAAATGGAATTCTATAACTAAAGATCTTAAAATCCTGTTAATTCAGTACATAACAAAATGCCAATGAATTGGAATTTTCTTTCCTAGAACATCTGAAAACTAAATACCACTTTCCTTGAATGTAAGAGAGTGAATGCTTTATTTTTCTTATTTTAAAAACCATCATACAAGGAAAGGGAGTACATTTTGATCCCTAACACACAGATGAGGAAATAGAAGCTCAGAATGAAGTTTAGTTCAAAGGTAAATGGCCAGAAAATTGGAGGGTTTGAGTTAAAAATCAAGCTCTCCTTTCTTCTAGCCCAATTCATTTTTCCAAATGAACTTACTCTAGCATTAACACAGAAAATAAGTTTTGCTTTTGGTCTTCCTGAAATTCAAAGTACTAAATCTCATCTCTAAACACTTGCATTGTTCCTCACTTAAAAAAAAAAAAGGTTAATTCTTCAACCAGATTTCACAAACAACCATAGTAAAAAAAGGTCCCAAACACAACTCTGTGATTATACTAAAATCCACTGAATGTTCACTTCGGATGGAATATGTGATATATGAATATATCTCAGTAAAAGTGCTTCTGAGGATCCTAGGGATGTCCAGTCACCACAGACAAACCAGAGAACTACATGAACTCTGTAAAGCCCTCTTGGCAGGCTCTAGCTAGGAATACATGAAATTTTTCCACTATAACATAGTTATACTCATTTATAAATCCCCTAATCATGATTCTTCTGCTTCTTTTATTTGAATCTATAATTTACAATTTACTCGTTAAATTTATTTTTCAAAGACTTAAAGCCTCCAGATAGTTCCTATGCAGGTTGAGCCCTACAACCCAGCAGGTATGTGCCCAACTCACACTCTCCAGTTTTTTCGGTCTGCCCTGGACAACTAATAGAATGATGCTGATGGACCCACCCCAGATATCCTGAAAGCAAGGAATATCTTCAACTGCAAGGAAAACAATTCCATTCCTCTGCCCCATAATATCTATGTCCTTCTCATCCTGAAGCAATCAAAGCAGACATCATCCCAAATCCCTCAAGCTTGAGAAATGAACAAAAAAATAAGAGGGAAAGTGTAATCACTGACTAAAGTGCATTTACTGTTATTGTAGTTATTATTTTGTGTTAACTGAGTAATTTGTAACAATGATATAAAATAATTAAATAAAAAAGTAGGAGCAGATGTGGCTCAAGCACTTGAGTGCTTGCTTCCCACATGGGAGGTCCTGGGTTCAGTTTCTGGTGCCTTTTAAAGGAAAAAAAAATAGACAACAAACAGACAATGGGCAAAAAATAACAAGCAGACAATGAGCGTGAACAAGCAAAAACAACAAGCAAATAGAAAAGGGAGCCATCTTGGGGGAGGGGGAAGCAAAAAACAAAGCAAAACTATAATTCTATATAGAGCAGTCTATACAGAGATCAGATTTTTTCTTATTTTTAATTGTTTCTGTCTGCTTATTTTTGTGTTTACCAAGCACTAGAAAATTGAAAATAAAACAGATATTCTCCTTCCACTTATCTCCCAGGTCACCTACATAGTGGCAAAAAAAAAAGTGAAATTTGAAAAAGTTAAAGTTTAAAGTATTCAGTAATGGAATTATACAATTATATACTCAAATAGTTATCCATTTTCTCTTTTGTTTGCCTATAAACTTAAACTATCTTTTAACAAAGGTATAATATATAACAGAATCATTAAGATTGGAAATTCACCACAGTTCTATAGAAAAAGAATGAATGCCAGCCAGTGATTGGCCTATGTTCCATGTGCCATCAAGGAAATTCACCACATTATCCTATATAACATGCTATTTTATTCATTAAAATGTCTAAAACAAATTTTCATAAAACTTCAAAGTTTCTAGATATTGAAAATTAAATAATATCACATATACATTATTTGCATCTTACTATTCTTTACACCCAACCTTTCACATCCACTCCAGATCAGAATCAACAACTAATTGCTGGACACTCACTCCTCTGCACCTAGGTAGGTGCTCCCTTTGAATCTGGGTGGAGTTATATGATAGTTACAACTAATAAAATATAAGCATAAGTGATGAGTTTCACTTCTAGTGTCAAGGTGGTAAGAAGGACTGCCTTCTCTACCCTTTTTTATTCTTCAAACTTCACAATAGGAGTATAGTGACTTTGGAAGTGAAATATTGAAGATGGTGGTGTTACAGAGTAAAGTCCCCAAATCACCATTTAAGAAGGGAAAATGACAGTGCTACAGAGGACTAAGGTAAACTGTCCACAAAAGAAATAATTTTTTGTGTATCTTTAAAAAAAAAGACAATAAAAATCAATAAATTTTTTAAAAAGAAAAATAATTGATAAATCCTTCTCAAACCAACAGCAAAAAAAATTTGTTCTTTAACAGACATCATTAAAAGTAAAAAGATAAGACATAGACTGGAGGAAATATTTGCAAATCATTTATCTGTAAAGACTTTTAGGGGGAAACCGACTTGGCCCAGTGGTTAGGAAGTCCGCCTACCACAGGGGAGGTCCACGGTTCAAAACCCGGGCCTCCTTGACCCGTGTGGAGCTGGCCCATGCACAGTGCTGATGTGCACAAGGAGTGCCCTGCCACGCAGGGGTGTCTCTGGGGTAGGGGAGCCCCACGCGAAAGGAGTGCGCCCCATAAGGAGAGCCGCCCGCGCGAAAGTAAGTGCAGCATGCCTAAGAACAATGCCACCCATGCGGAGAGCTGACACAAGAAGACACAACAAAAAGAGACACAGATTCCCGTGCTGCTGACAACAATGGAAGCGGACAAAGAAACAAGACGCAGCAAACAGACACAGAACAGACAACTGGGGTGGGGGGGGGGGGAGGGGAGATAAATAAATACATCTTAAAAGACTTTTATACAGAATATATAAAGAAGACTTTAACCTCTATAATACAAATGACCTAATTTTAAAATGGTCAAAAGATTTGAATAACCTTTCAACTAAAATATAAAGTTGGCTAAAAAGCACATGAAAATATGCTCAGCATTTTTAGTCATTAGGGAAATACAAATTAAAAGCACAATGTGATACCACAACTCACATACTTGAATTGCTATAATCCAAAGACTGAAAAGTTTTGGTGAGGACATGGAGAAAACGAAACCCTTATATGATGCCAGTGAGAATGTAAAATGGTACAGACACTTTGGAAAATAACATTTTTTCTTAAAATTAAATATATACTGACCTTGAGATACAACCATTCCACTCCTAGGTATCTACCCAAGAACAATGAAAACATAACTTCACACAAAGACTTTTATGCAAATGTTCAAAGCAGCATTATTTTAACAGCCAAAAAGTACAAACAATCCATATGTCCATCAATTGATTACTGGATAAACAAAATGTGGGATATCCATGCAATAGAATATTATACAGCAATAAAAAGGAATGAACTACTACTGATATGTGCAACAATATAGAAGAATCTCAGAAGCCTTATACCCCCTGAAAAACAACAGACATATAAGACAACATAAGAATTATTCCATTTATATGAACTCTCTAGAAAAGACAAATCTATAGAGACAGAAAGCAAATCAGTAATTGCTTGGGGCTTAGGAGTGGGATCATGTATTGATTGGAAACGTTTTGGGCAAATCTATGTTCTAAAACTGGATTGTGGTAATAGTTGCACAGCTTTTTCAATTTATTGAAAAAGAAATCATTGAACTGTAATTATACTGTGTATTTCATGGAATGAAAATTATATCCAAAAAAAAAATAAGTTTGAATCTTTAAAAAACTAAATATTCAAGTAGCTTTCTGTGTCATTACGGCTAACTGCACAGAGACTTTTATTAGGATGAATTCACATTTCCCAGTAATGTCCATTTCTCTGGGTAACTTCTCCCTGACACACAGCATTGCTTTTTCCCACCAGTCCCACCAAGGAAGACAATTACCCAACATATTTATGCCCCCTTGGCCACAGTTCACTGGACAAGAAGTTGCTAGCTAGTCCACGTTCCTCTCATGAGAATTTGGAATTAGAGTCAATAAAGGACATTCAATTTCTATGTAACAAATGCTGTACTTTGTAAATTCATTATTCAGTAATTATAGAAAAATAATAAAGTCGACATACAGAGAGAAAAAATAAAGTGGAAAATGGAAGAAAGAGTGCCATCAGGGCTCCCACAGCTTTCCAACATCCAGTAGTGATTCTTCCTGTAATTCAGCTACATCATCCGTGACCCCACTCAATGAGACATTTTTTTTTGCTCACATTAATGTAAAGAGTCCTACCTAATACAAGGACAGCTCTTTACAACTGGAGAAAGAGGATTTACAAACATGGGGAGGGGTTTTAGGCTTTCACAATCATTAAAGAGAATTGCTGACATTTAGTGGGTGATAACCAAGTTTAACAAATGTTCTGAAACGTGAGGGATGGTACAGCTCAAGAAGAAAGTTCTTGTCCAAAATACTAAAAGCATTCCCACTGAGAAATAGTAATGTGGACCTAGCCCTGAATTCGCAACAATTTAACTCCTTTAAATTAAAGAAATCTAGTAATAATAATCATAATCCCACCATAGTAAATATTTCAAGTGAGAAATGGAGGTTCCTCCCTACCTATGATTCACATTCTCCAGGGGCATCAACCATTAACAGTTTATTCAATATCCCCTGCCGTCTGTCCTCTGTCTATGCTTAGAGACACATCTGGATATGCAATATACATGCAGTGCAAAATGCATTATCTGTCACTTAATAACAACTGTCATTTTAAATAAGAAACAAATGAATGATTGAAAGATATTGTTATAACTGGCCATATATCATTAAAATACTTTCAGACTTTATAACTTAATTTAAAGATAATTTACTTTCCATCTTCTAAATTAAAAAAAGTAAAATATAAGTACTAATAGCAATGGGAGGAGAAAGGGGTTAAAAATGAATAAAATTACTGGTGCAACTGCTTTATGCTAAAAAATATTTTAAAATCAAATGAAAACAGTCTTTAGGGCACATTGTAAATCACTGTAGGAACAAAGCTTAGACTAAAGCCAAAGAATATGATTTACTGCCAGCATTTCCAGAATCCCCCACATCCTTCACTACACTGTGTGATGGTAGGATTTCATCTGGTTACTGTTTTAAATTCTCACCGGAATTTTTTTTTCACCTTAGAATGATATTATCTCTCAAATTACAGTCTAGAAGAATTCATCATTCTGACAATGCATCATTAATCAAAGTAAAGAGGGTTGATATTTTATAGCATTTTGAAATGGATGGCACCTCTTAGAAGTTAAGGTACAAGAGTAAAAGTTTTAGTTTAGTTAGAAAAATGATATATTTTATGGTAGTGTCAGTGCTTCAAAACTCCAACTACCATCATCATCCAAAACCTTGAGCTATCCAGCAATAAATATTAATGACCATATTGACAAAGACATGCCTCCTTATGTGATCCAAAAGTTGCAGTTCAAAGAAGTTTACAGATAGTTAGGACTTATGCTACTTCCAAAGTTTAAAAACAAAAAATAGGGAATGTCTACTTTTATAGTGTTACCTTGCATTTATTTTTCAATTGCAAAATTTAAGATAGAAGAGATTTATTGTAACCATAGACTTGCACCAAAAAAAATTCTAAACTCTGCAGAATAGTTCTGTTATTTCATTTGAATTTGCTAGGCAAATAGAGATAGAGGTAGAGATACACACATACTGTGAGAAAAAAAATTGTATAACATCAGAATTTCAGAAACATTTTTATAAATCCATTGGTTGCAGTACTTGTTGAATATGGTTGGGAATTGTATTACTTTAACTATAAAATCATTTCAAGAAGATCAAATTGTGTACTAATGGGATTTTTTTAAGTGCTTATATATAAATAATTTGAGGGGCCTGGCTTTTGAGAAAATACTTTCCTCCCATAAAGAGAATATTTTCCCAAATACAGTTTGATCTCATTCTTTGATGTGAATTACCACATAAGCAATTGGAAAATAGGGTAATGATATCAGTATAATTCAGAGGTTTTATTAATTTTAAGGTTTTCTTTTCCATCCCATTTGTATTTTGAAGCAATCAGGGCAATCTTCTCACAATTAAAGCCAAATCTTAACAATTTGGAAGCTATACCAAAAAAACCTGAAAATCTATAGAAATGCCTTCCCTTAGTGCAAGCACTGACTGTTTTAATGGCTTAAAAACCCATGCATTTCAAGAGATTTGTAACAGATACTCTCCAGTTCATTGGACTCAGCCAGGACATCTATTAATAACAAGGAGATGATGATGTACAACAAATATCTCAAGGAACAGAGAGAGTCTACAACTGCAGGCAAGATAGTCCCATCCATCTGCCTTATGGGATCTAAGTGCCCTCTCACTTAGAGGTGGAGAGGACATCACCATCCCATAATCCTCAGGATTGGAGAATGAATGATGAACTAGAGTAGCCTTCCTGGTATTCTACTATAGACTAATTGTGATTCTAGCAAAGGAAGGACAATTATCATTGATCTAGAGACAGTGGACACTAAAGGTTTTGAGAAGGAGAGGGAAAAATAGGTGTAATTTGGGGGCATTTTCAGAACTCAGGAATTGTCCTGAATGACACTGAAATGACAGATATAGGCCATTATATATCTTGCCATAATTTACAAAAATATGTGCGAGAGAGTATAAATGATAATGTAAACTATAACCCATGCTTAGTGGCACTATTCCAAAATGTACCACACTAATAAAGGATGTGGTTAATGTGGGAAAATGTGAGAGGGCTAAGGAGCAGGGTATATGGGAATCCCCTATATTTTTTATGTAACATTTATGTAATTTAACTATCTTTTAAAAAAATTAAAAAGTGTATTAAAAAAAAACATTCATTCAACTAAGATACAGTATCTGGAAAAACTGTGAGTGCAAATAAAAAAGATGTATACTCTCCCTAAATTAAAATAATAGATTAATAATAGAAGCAACATCTTGATCTATACATTTCATTTTTTTAGTATTTGTAACATGTATTTTTTACAATTTTTTGGAATTTATTGAAGTATATCACTCATACATAAGCATACATAAATAATAAGTATATAATAATAGTTGTGAACTTACAAAACAAACATAAATAGCATTATACAGGACTCTCATAACTCACCCTACCACAAATACCTTGCACTGTTGTTAAACATTTTTAACTACTGATCATAGAGCATTGTCAAAATATTACTACTAAACAAAGTATTTTCCCCCAACCCACCCGATTATTATCTTTATATCATTTATACATGAACATACATAAACAATTAAGTGTATAGTAAAAGTTGTGAACTTACAAAGCAAACATGCATAACATCATACAGGGGTCCCCTACATCAACCCTCCACCAACACCTTGCATTGTCATGAGATGTTTGTTATAAACATTTACATTGGTGTATTTTTTCCCCAACCCACCCTGTTATTATTTTTTAAATATATTTCTTATGACAGAAGTTGTAAACTTACAAAACAATCATGCACATGTGCAGAACTCCCAAAAAACACCCCTCTATCAACACACCACAATGTGGTGGAAATTTTGTTACAGATAATATCAACAGATTGTTACCATGTCCATACTGTACATTTGGCACACATATTCCATACTGCCCCATTATCAACAGAGAACATCTTTGGCATTGATGTAAGAATATTATATTATTACTGCTAACCACAGTCCAAGGGTCACTCCAGTTGTATTTTTCCCATGCTTCTACACATACCCACCATCCTGCAGTAGTGATGTACATTTGCTCAAGCTCACAAAGGACACTCTTGCATCTGTACCATCAACCACAATTCTCATCCATCTCTTGGTTTACTGTGCTATTCGGTTCCTAGATTATTCTCCAGCATTCTGTCAACTGGCATTTACATACCTAAGTTACCATTTTCAGCCACATTCCCATTCATAAACTAGCTGTTACTCACTATTTATTACCATCCACTCTATATATTTCCACACTTTTACAGGAGAGCTAACTAAAACTTCTACATACATTAAGCATCAGTAGTCCATCTCAGTCCTCTCTTATCTCCTTTAGAACCCACCACCTACCACCAGTTCTTGAAGATATTTCCCTACATTTTCATCTAGAAGCTTTATGGTTCTTGCTTTTATATTTAGGTTTTTGATCCATTTTCAGTTAATTTTTGGATAAGGTGTAAGACAGAGGTCCTCTTTCCTTCTTTTGGCTATGGATATCCAGTTCTGTGAGCACCATATGTTGATTGGATGGTTCTGCCCGAGGTGTGTGGGTCTGACAGGCTGGTCAAAAAAACCACTTGACCATGCATGTGAGGGTCTGTTTCTGAACCATAAATTTGGCTCTATTGGTCTATGTGTCTGTCTTTATGGAAGTCCCATGCTGTTTTTACCACTATAGGTAGATAATATGATTTAAAGTCTGGAGATGAGGAATCACTTTTCCTTTTTAAGATGTTTCTGGCTATTCAGGACCCCTTACCCTTCCAAGTAAATTTGATAATTATGTTTTCAATTTTTTTTAAATGCTGGTGGAATTTTTATCAGGATGGCATTGAATTTGTACATCATTTTGAATAGGATTGACATCTTATGATATATTGATAAGATGATATCTTATGATATTTATTCTTCCAATCCATGAGCACAGAATGTTCTTCCAGTTATTTAGGCCTTTTTAAATTTCTTTTAACATTGAGTTGCAGGTTGCTGAATACAAGTGCTTTACATCCTTGGTTAAGTTTATTCCTGACTACTTGAGTTATATCTGTCATATTTTATTTTAACCACTCTTCCGACACTTTCAGTTACTTTTCTTGATATACTCTTCATTTCTAGAGTCTCTTCCAGGCCTTTCCCTCCTGTCTTCTCTTTTTAGGCTCTAGCACACCCTTTAGTATTTCCTGAAAATCTGGTCTCCTGGTAAGAAATTCTCTCAGTTTCTGTTTATCTGTGAATATTCTAATCTCTCCCTCATTTTTGAAAGACAATCTTGCCAGAAATAAGATTCTTGGCTGGAAGTTTTTCTATTCCAGTATCTTAAATATATCATACCACTGTCTTCTAACCTCCATGGTTTTTGGTGAGAAATCAGCATTTAATCTTATTGGGTATCCCTTATATGTTATGCATTGCTTTTCTCTTGCTGCTCTCAGAATTCTTTGTCTTTGGCATTTGGCATTCTGATCAGTATGTGTCTCGGAGTTGATCTATTCAGATTTTTTCAGATGGGAGTATGCTGTGCTTCTTGGACATGGATATGTATATCCTTCAATATGGTTAGTAAATATTCTACCATTATTTCTTCAAATATTCCTTATGCCCCTTTTTCCTTCTATTCTCCTTCTGGGACACCCATGACACATATGTTTGCATGTCTTTTGCTGTCATTTAGTTCTCTGAGACTTTGTTCAATTTTTTCCAAGGTTTTCTTTAGCTGTTTTTTGTATTTCCCCTTTCAGAGGCCATTTCTTCAAGCTCACCAATACTTTCTTCTGCCTCCTCAAATATGCTATTATAAGATTTCAATTTTTTTTTACTTTCATTTATTGAACTTTTCAATCCCATAAGATCTGCCATTTTTCTATGTATGCTTTCAAATTCTTCTTTGTGCTCATCCAATGTTTTCTTAATATCCTTAATCTCTTTAGCCACCTCATTGAATTTATCAAGGAGATTTGTTTGAACACCTATGATTAGTTGTCTCAACTCCTTTATGTCATCTGGAGGCTTATCTTTTCTTTTAACCATATCTTCCTGTTTCTTGTTGTGGATTGTAATTTTTGTTTGTGTCTTGGCATCTGGTTTACTAGAGTCTTTATTCTGGATGCAGTTTTCCTCTTTAGTTTAGGGCTTCCTGCCCTTTCTCCCTTGCTGCTTGTGCAGTAGGAGCCAAGGATGTAGTTGGTGCTATAAGTGGAGGAGGATAAAGCTGCTTGCATTGCCCCAGAGACCAGTGAAGCTTCTCCCAACTTTCTCCTTTGCCAGGGATAGGGAAAGAGTCACAGCTGTGTGGGATAATCCAACTCATGCAGGCCTAGACAGTAGATGCCCAGAAAGAATGATGAAGTTTCATGCCCCTTTCTCCCCTGCCTGGGTCGAGGATGGAGTTGCAGTTGTGGGCAGCAATCTATGCAGTGCAGGTCCAAGATGATCGACGTTAGACTTACGATTATTCTGTCTGTGCCAGTCAAATGTACTTGTAGTTATCTGGATAGGCTGGTACAGGGCCCACCAGCCTCCTCCCAGCCAGATGTGGGCTTGAAGTCAAGCCTAGAGCTGCAGGCCAATCTGGGTGAAAGAAACCGGTTCCTACCCTCACTGTGATTTTCAGTTAGCTGGGCCTTCCCTCATGCTGGTGGTGGAGTTAAAATGGCAGCCACAGCCTCTTTCCAACATGAACAGATTCACACCCCAGCTATTCCTAGAGTTATACCTTAGCCAGCCAAGTCTACTAATCAGTAGCCGAAATCGGTGGCCAACCATCTCCTCCTCTGCTGTTTTTGGGAAACGGAGCTTCCAATTCCAGCCACAGAATAACTCCTGGGGTGGCTTGTGTTGCCAAAGTAGGATAATCACCAGCCTCCCTGGCTTGGCTGGTAATTTCGCAGAGAGGCTGGCACAAGTCCTCCTGCTTCCTCCCTGCCAGAGGTGGGTTTGGGGCTTAGGCTAGAGTTGCAATCTGATCTGGATGGAAAGAAACTGGTCCCTACCAGCATTGTGATTTTCAGTCTGCCCCGCTACTCCTCGTGCCAGTACTGGAGTTAAGACAGTGGCTACCAGCCTCTTTCTGACTTGGACAGGTTTAAATTTTAGCTGTTCTTAGGATTATACTTTAGCCCACTGAATTTACTCATCAGTAGCTGAAGTTGGTACCCAACCATCTCTTAATCTCCTGCTATTGGGAAGTGGAGCTTTCGATTCCAGCCGTGGAACAGCTCCCGAGGCGGCTTGTGCCTCCTGTGGAGGATGGGCAGTGGCCTCCACGGTGTGGAGCGCTCTATTTACATATCTTCTCTGTAGATGAGCAGTCTCCTCCTTCCATTCCTTCAAGCAGGATACTCTTCTGGTCTCATGGAGCCCCCAAAACAGGTGCTTCAGCTAGCTCCAGATAGCTCAGGGGTTTACTAACTGCCCTGTAGCAGGAGCTGACTCTGAGAGCAACTTACTCCACCACCATCTTGCTGGTTGTCTAGACATTTTATTTTGATGATCTCTGTTAAAAGTAAATGCCACCAGGATGTACATCACAGAGAAGAAAACACAAATGCTCAGGTCGTATGTGCTAGTGTCCTTATTAGGATTGCTACTGCTTTTAAGGGTCTGGTTACAAAGTCCATAGGACTTAAGTGGACTTCCCCCAACCCTAATTTTCCATAAAGGACTGTCATTTTAGGTGGGTGAATTTTCAGAATAGGGAGGTTTTCAGGATTCATATATCATGTCATTGCAAAAATAACCATATATTGAAGGATTATGCCTTTATTTATTAAAAAATTAAACTTCTAAAATAAAATTCTTCAAAATATTTCCTTAAGACTTACTTACTCAGGGAAGCCTCTACATATTATCTTGAAAGCGTGTTTCTAATTATACCTTTCACTGAATGCACAGCACGATGCTAGTATAAGGATTCCATTATCTAAACCTAATAATAACAAAGCAGATTAAATCTCTCTGAATTTAAATCTCTCTTCCCTACATTGATAGGGAAGGCTAGCTACACAAAGCAGATTTCAAATTCCTCAAATTATCATGGATCCATGACAGGATCCAATAAGCCCATTAAATGCCCACTTAGTGAAAATATCTCTGCAAAGTAAAAGTAATTTATTTAAAGATATTAAATAATTTTGAACATGCTAATTCATTAATCAAGGATGAAAAAGAGCTTTATCTTTCAATTTTTCAACATCATTAAAATATATCAGAATTGTGGGAAGATGGCAACAGATTAGGCAGACAAGGCTCGGGTCTCTCACAAAAACACAGGAGAAAGAGAAAAAAAGCTGCTCAAGGGACTTGTTTTGGGGGTCAGCAGACCAGGACAGTACTTCACAACTTTCAGAAGGGAGAGGACAAAGAGACAAAGAAACCAAAACAACAAATGGTGAGTTACCAAACCTCCTGGCAGCTGGGAAGGTTTCCCTGTCCCCCCACCCAAGATATTAAGCTGGGGTAAAACCCCTGGTACACTGAAGCTGATTGACAGGGAAACAGATATCGTCCTCCTTGCCAGCTGTTACAAGGGAAAAGGGAGAAGGGAAGGGAAGTCAGAGGGCTTTTCTTCAGTGAATTTGGCCAGCAGAATCTGCTCTGAATCTCGGATCTGATCAGAACAAAACAAAGGAAAATGAAGAGAGGTGTGTTGATGAGTACTATCTAATGGCCAGTCTGGAAATTTCATGGACAAAACTGCCTTTTTGTCTTTCTGTTCTCTAACTTCTGGGAGAAAATCTGTGCCCCAAAGTGAGTTCTTGGCATGATTTTTTAAAAACTAATCTAGCATGATTTTGATAAATAAAGCTGGGCAACCTTGAAGACTTAGGATAAGTTGAACCAATTATCAAAGAGCTGTGGAAAAAAAACAAAGCAATAGGCAAAAGAGAGAAATTGGCCAATGACTAAATTCATCAACATATTCAGATGCCTGAACATCAGAAAAAATTACAAGCCATATTAGGAAACAGGAAGAGATGGTCCAGCCAAAGGAACAAACCACATATCCTGAAGAGATACAGCATTTAAGACAATTAATCAATGATAACCACACAATTCTCTTAAATCAATTTAAAGAATTGAAAGAAAGTATGACTAAAGAGATAAAGGATATTAAGAACAGACTGGGTGAGCATAAAGAATAATTTGAAAGTCTGCAAAGGAAAGCAACAGACCTTACGGAAATGAAAGACATGATGGATAAGATTAAAAATACAACAGAGGCACATACTAGTAGGTTTGAAATGCTCAAGACAGAATTAGTAATCTTGAAGACTGAACATGTGAACTGTAAAAGACAGGAGAACAGAAAGAGAATGGAAAAAAATGGAACAGGGTCTCAGGGAATTGTGACATTACAAAATATATGAATTATCAGTTTCTCAGAAAGAGAAGAGAATAGAAAAGGGGCAGAAAGAATATTTGAGGAAATACTGACTGAAAACTTCCCAACCTTTATGGAAGATATAAATATTGGTATCCAAGAAGGACAATGCACTCCGAACAGAATAAATCTGAATAGACCTACCCCAAGACATCTACTATTCAGAATGACAAATATCAGAGATAAAAAGAGTATTCTGAAAGCAGCAAGAGAAAAGCAAAGCATTACATTCAAGGGACCCTTGATAATATTAAGTGCCGATCTCTCATCAGAAATCATGGAGGAGAGAAAAAAGTGATGTGATGGATGTAAGGTACTGAAAGAGAAAAACTGTCAGCCAAGAACTCTCTATCCAACAAAGCTGTGTTTCACAGACAAATAAAAACTGATAGAATATGTTCCCAAAAGACCAGAATTGCAAGAGATACTAAAAGGAGTGTTGCAGCCTGAAAGAAAAAAAACAATGGTGAAAGATTTGGAGAAAAGTGTAGAAATGAAGATTATTAAGAAGAATAGTAAGCAAATTTGGCTCACCTGATAGAGCGTCCACCTACTACATGGGAGGTCCAGCATTCAAACCCAGGGCCTCCTGACTCATATGGAGCTGGCCCATGTGCAGTGCTGATGCATACAAGGAGTGTCATGCGATGCAGGGGTGTCTCCCGCACAGGGGAGCCGCATGTGCAAGGAGTGCACCCTGTAAGGAGAGCTGCCCTGCAAGAAAAAAATGCAGCCTGCCCAGGAGTGGCACCACACATGCGTCAGAGAGCTGATGCAGCAAGATGACACGACAAAAAAGAGATGCAGTTTCCCAGTGCAGCTGACAAGAATACAAATGGACACAGAAGAACACATAGCAAATGGACACAGAGAGCAGACAACTGGTGGGGGTGGGGGGTAGGGAAGAGAAATAAATAAAATAAATCTTTAAAAAAAAAAAAGAAGAGTACATTAAAGGATAAAAAGTCAGACAATAATACGATGGCAAAAGAAAGCCAAAGGTCAAAATGGATGCAGTAAATAATGCCTTTACAGTAATAACATTGAATGTTAATGACTTGAACTCCCCAATCAGAACACATAGACTGATAGAATGGATAAAAAAATATGAGCCTTCTATATGTGGCCTACAAGAGACTCACCTCAGACAAGGACACAACCAGGTTAAAAGTGAAAGGTTGTAAAAAGATATTCCATGCAAATAGTAACCAAAAAAAAGAGCTGGAGTAGCAGTACTAATATCAGACAAAATAGATTTTAAAAGCAAAACTGTTAAAAGGAATGAAAAGGTCATTATATATTAATAAAAGAGGCAATTCAGCAAAAATCAATAAGTACACTAAATATTTATGCACCTAACCTCACAATACATGATGCACACACTGGCAAAGCTGAAGGGAGAAACAGATGTTTCTACAATAATTGTTGGAGACTTCAATACACTACTCTCTGTATTGGCAAGGACAACTGGACAGAGGATAAATAAACAGAGAGCTTGAATAATATGATAAATGAGCTAGACCTAACAGACATCTACACAGCATTGCAACCCAAAATAGCAGGATATACATTTATTTCAATTGCTCATGGCTCTTTCTCCAAGAGAGATCATATTTTGGGTCACAAGACAAGTCTTAATAAATTTAAGAAGATTGAAATTATACAAAACACTTTCTATGATCATTAAGGAATGAAGCTAGAAATCAATAATTGATAGAAAAAGGGAAAATTCATAAATATGTAGAGATTAAAAACACACTCTTAAATGATTAGTGGTTCGAAGAAGAAATTGCAAGAGAACTAAGAAAATATCTTGAGATCAATGAAAATGAGAACACAACATAGCAATACGAATGGGACATAGCAACAAAGGCAGTGCTGACAGAGAAATTTATAGCCCTCAATGCATACATTAAAAAAGAAGAAAGAGCTGAAATTGAAGATGTAACTGCACAGCTAGAGAACTAGAAAAAGAACAGAACAGCAAACTAATCCCAAAACAAGTTGAAGGAAAGATATAGTAAAGAGCAGAGAAGAGAGAAGTGGATGAGGGCCAAGTGATTGGGCTTCCATCTACCATTTGGGTTCAATCTCTGGGGCCTCCTGGTAAAGGCATGCCCACGTGGCAAGCCAGGACTCAGCGGTGAGCCAGTGCCTGCATAGCAGCCTGCACAGCAAGCCAGTGCCCATGTGGTGAGCCAAGTGCCCATGTGGTGAACAGTGCCCGCATTTGACCCACATGGTGAGCCAGTGCCTACATGGTAAGCCAGGCCCGCACAGTGAGCCTGGCCCACACAGTGAGCCACACAGCAAGAAGATGATGCAACAAAAAGAGAGGTGAAGGGGAGAGTCAAGGTGAAACAAAACAGAAACCAGGAACTGAGGTGGTACAAGTGACAGGGAACCTCTCTCCACATCGGAGATCCCCAGGATTAAATCCTAGTGAATCCTAGAGGAGAAAACAAGAAACAAAGACAAAAGGAGAAATAGACAATCACACAGCAAAAGGGCATAAACAGCAAAAACAGCAGAGTGGGGGGGAGGGGGAAGGAAAAAAATTAGAAAAGCAGAGCAGAAATAGATGAAAGTGAGAACAAAAAAAGATAGAATCAACAAAACCAAAAGTTGTTTCTTTGAGATCAACAAAATCAACAAACCATTAGCCAAACTGACAAAAAAAAAGAAAGAAGACACAAATAAATCCGAAATGAGAAGGCAGACATTACCACTGAACATGCAGAAATAAGAGATCAAAGGAGGATATTGTGAACAAATTTATGCCAAAAAAACTAGAAAATGCAGATGAGATAGACAAATTCCTAGAAACACAGGAACCATGTACACTGGCCCTAGAAGAAATAGAAGACCTCAACAAACCAATCACAAGTGAAGAGATTTAAACATATTTAAAACCTCCCAAAGATGAAAAGCCCAGGACCAGATGGCTTCACAACTTAATTCTACCAATCATTCAAAGATGACCTAATAGCAATCTTGCTCTAGCTCTTACAAAAAATTAAACAGGAAAGAATGCTACCAAACTCATTCTATGAAGTCAGCATCATCCTAACACCAAAACCAGATAAAGATTCTACCAAAAAAGGAACTTATAGACCATTATCTTTAATGAATATAGATGCAAAAATCCTCAACAAAATACTTACATACCAAATCCAAAAGGACATTAAAAGAATTATATACCACAATCAAATGGGTTTTATCCCAGTTGTATGCAAGAGTGGTTCGACACAAGAAAATCTATTAGTGTAATAAACCACATTTATAAAATGAAGAAGAAAAACCACGATCCTCTCAATTGATGCGAAAAGGCATTTGACAAAATACAGCACCTTTCCTTCATAAAAAACACTCCAAAAGGTAGGAATACAAGGAAGATTTCTCAATATAGTAAAATACATATATGAAAAACCTACAGCTAGCATTGTACTCAATGTTGAAAGACTGAAAGCTTTCCTGCTGAGATCAGGAACAAGACAATGATGCTCACTGTCACTATTATTACTCAATATTGTGCTAGAGCAATTAGGCTAGGAAAAAAATAAATAAAAGGTGCTCAAATAAGAAAAGAAGTAAAATTTTCACTATTTGCTGATGACATAATCCTATACATAGAAAATCCTGGAAAATCCACGACAAAGCTACTAGAGCTAATAAACAAGTTCAGCAAAGTGGTGGGAAACAAGAGTAATGCAAAAATCAATAGCATTTCTATGTACTACTGATGTGCAATCTGAGGAGGAAATCAGAAAAAAAATTTCATTTATTATAGCAACTAAAACAATCAAATATTTAGGAGTAAACATAACTGAGATTTATAGGACCTCTTTCAGAAAACTACAAAACAGTGCTAAAAGAATCCAAAGAAGATTAAATAAATGGAAGGAAATTCCATGTTCATGAATTGGAAGACTAAATATCATTAAGATGACAATTCTACCCAAACTGATTTACAGATTCAATGCAATCCCAATAAAAATCCCAATAGCCTACTTTGAAGAAACTAAAAAGCCAATAATCAAATTTATTTGGAAGAGTATAGGGCCCCAAATAGCCAAAAATGTCTTAAAAAAAGAACAAAGCTGGTTGACTCACTTTCTGACTTTAAAGTGTATTACTTAGCAAGTGTAGTGAAAACAGCATGGTACTGGTATAAGGACAGACACATTGACCAATGAAACCAAATCAATAACTCAGAAACTGATCCTCATATGTCAATGGATTTTTGACAAGGATATTAAGCCCACCCAGCTGGGCCAGAATAGTCCAGTCAACAAATGCTGCTGGGAGAACTGGATAGCCATATCCAAAAAAAAGAAAGAAGACCTCAATCTCATACCTTATATAAAAATTAACTCAAAACGGATCAAAGACCTAAAAAGAAAAACGACAATCATAAAACTCCTAGATTAAAATGTAAGAAAACATCTTCAAGATCTTGAAATAGGCAGTAGTGTCTTAAAACTTACACCCAAAGCACAAGCAACAAAAGAAAAACAGACAATTGGGTCCTCTTCAAAATTCAACACTTTTACACCTCAAAGGAACTTGTCAAAAGAGTGAAAAGACAGTCAGCAATGAGAGAATATATTTGGCAATCACATAACTGATATAGGTTTAATATCCATGATATATAAAGAGATGCTACAACTCATCAATAAAAAGACAAACGATCGAATTTAAAAATGGGCAAAATACTTGAAAAGACAATTGTTAAAGAAGAAATACAAATAGAAACACATGAAAAATGTTCAACGTTACAAGCAATTAGGGAAATGCAAATCAAAACTACAATGAGGTATCATTTCATACCCACTAGACTGGCTGCTATTAAAAAGTCTTAAAACTGTAAACGCTGGAGAGGATGTGTAGAGAAAGGAATGCTTTTTCATTGTTAGTAGGAATGTAAATAGGTACAGCCACTGGGGGGCTGTTTGGCTGTTCCTAAGGAAGGTGATTATAGACTTGCCATGGGACCCAAAAATACCAGAGGAACCGAGAGCAGTGACGTGAATAGACATCTGCATACAATGTTCACAGCAGCATTATTCGCCATAGCCAAAAGTTGGAAACAACTCAGATGTCCATCAACTGACGAATGAATAAACAAATTGTTGTGTAGACACATGATGGAATATAATCCATCAGTAAGAAGAAATGAAGTAGTGAAACATATAACATGGATGAACCTGGAGGACATTATGTTGTGAGAAGCAAGCTAGACACAAGAACAAATACTGTAAGACTGAACTAATATGAACTAAATATATTATGTGAAATATGAATAAAGGTAAAATTGCAAATATAAGACCATTTTTCTTTAAACCTGAACAAATATAGACTAATACTACAAAATGTTAATATCAGACATAAAAATAAAACATTATACTAAGTGAAAGAGACCAGAGCTTGAATACTACATATTGTATGATTTTATTTATATGAATCAATTTATAAAGACATTAAATTAGTGGTTATGTACAGCTGGGGAGGAATGTTAATGGGCGTGGGGTCTTTCTTTTAAGAGCAATGAAACTGTTCTAAAATTTTTGAAGTTATGAATGTACAACATTGTGATCATATTCTTAAGCCACTGATTATACACTTTGGATAAATTGTATGGTATGTGAATACCTCGCAACAAAACTGCTTGATAAATAAATAATTGTGCAAGAATAGCCAGAAACAGCAGCTATATACAGCAGGGCAAACATAGAGAGATTGAGAGGTACAGAATTTTTTGCCTATTTTTTGTTTATTATTATTGAAATAATGAAAATGCTCTGAATGATTTGGAAAAATATATCTTCTATTCTTAGAATAAATTGTTATTTTGTTTCTCTGATGACTCCATTTTTTACAGATAGTCATTCAAAATTTATTTCCTAAAAGTAGGCTTTTTACCATAGAATCTACACTGAATTCTCTATGAAAGTTGAAAAAAAGGATATTCATAAATGATTTGATCAAAGATTTCACTCTACTCTTGAAACTAAATGAAAGAAAAAATAGTTAACTTCAGGAATGTTGGAAAAGGTAAAGAGGCAAAGGGCAGGAATTTCCATACATCAGACAACTGGAACTAGATAACAGAACTTGAAAAACTTCCCGCATAAATACATTGAGAATAAGAGTACATTAAATATTTATAGGATTGAAAAAAATTGCAACTGGAGAACTCAAATCAGAATCATGTTCTTAAGTTCAATTCTGTTCATCATAGTTCTAAAATCAGCTACGGAATTTGTATGAATGTACAAAAATATCAATGATATAAAACATATCTGAAACCAACTGAATAGGAATCAAATCCCAGAAACGTGAAATTCAGATGGCTGACATGTGTTGCTTATTTCAGCATCATATAGATGCAACTTTAAGTAGAACTTAAAAGACCCTTAGATTTATCTCTCTTTCAAAGGTCTAATGGAAACCAAAAGTTTTATTAATGAAAGATTCACATATTATTTCTCCTTTTCAATAAATAGATAACAAAATTAAATAAACTGGGACCCAGACACATGCCCCAGATTATAAATGCAGTTTACCATTCAATACATAGCATATTTCAAATAAAACTAATCTGGACTTAATAGTATTCTCACAAAGTAATATGTGAAAACAATGAAATAAAACACAATAAATTCAATTAAAATGTTTCAAAACAAAACAACATAATAGCCTAAATAAATATTGTGTCAAAAAATTTAAACCAGTTGGCATCAAAAAGAATAACTAAATATGATTTAAGTCTAAATACTAGTGCCTTTCCAATTTTTATTACATAAAATATTTCTACTTAAAGAGCAATCTCCAAGTACACTAGAATAGCAACAAGAAAATAATGCATGAAATTCACACCTGCAATCTTGCTTTCTATTTGCAGTTTTGATGCCATATAATTATGTACTATATTAATTATCTTAGCAAGTACTATTGTTTTCAACTAATATTACAGGTATAATGCATTCAGATGAGTTAACTACTTTCAGCAGTTACTCACACTTGAACAACATGAGGAATAAATTATTTTATAAGCAATGATTTGAATAACAGTTTTTTAGGCATAGCAAAATAAACTCACTAGCAAATAGCAATCACTAATTTGTCATATTTGGATTTCAAATATAGTATTGCTGTTACATCATAATTGAATGATTTTTATCCTATAAGGACCAATGAACACAAAATATAGTAAATAAAAATACTAGAAAATGTTAAACTCCATGAAAAATTAAAATATCCTAAGTAGCACCTGCAAAATATAAAGGTTCCTCAAATATTCACTATCAACATGGCTAGCTCAATTTTATAAAGAGACTTGATACTTGGTTGGTCTAATCTTTATGATTCCCTCCAAAACTGGGATTCTACTTTTCTCTCTTTGGAAGAAGGAAGTCTGTTTGTTTTTTAATATATTCTGATACACTGAGCTCTGAAACTTCAGTTTTTATAAAGGCGTTTGAAAATATATGGTTCTATAATGCTTTTGAAACAGCCCTAAAAGTAAAAGTAAGCATTTCAATCAATTCTTTTAATTCATTATAATTAATATTAGACTTATTATAATTAATATTACATTGTTTTCTAGATTCTAAATGTAGCAGTATAGAAATTGGGTTGAATATTAATACCCATATCCTAACAAATAAAACATAATGTATGTGGGAGGGGCAAGATGGCAGCAGAAAAAGGAGCTCTAAGAGTCAGCTCATCCTACGGAGCAGTTAGTAATCACCCAGAGCTATCTAAAGCACCTGTTTAGGGCCCAGGAGACCAGAAGAGAATCCTGCAACATCCTTGAAAGAATGGAAGGAGGAGACTGCTCATCTGCAGTGAAGATTCATGAGCAGAGCATTCCATGTCATGGAGGCAGGTACCCATCCTCCAATAGTGGTCAATGAGATGGCTAAAGAGATTAAGGATATTAAGAAGACACTGAAGATGGCATATTAGAAAGACACAGAACGCATTCTTCCCACTAAAAAATAGCTAGAGGACAGGCAGAAACAGCCTGGGAAAAAATAAGTTCTAAGGTGTGGGACACCAAGGAAAGACTAGACACTACCCAGAAGAGAGAGAAGCATAGGAAAGGAAGCTCAATGTTAAGATGATTAGACTGCAGATGTAGCTGCCAGCATCTCTCCTCCACCCTAAGAGGAAAAGGCATTGGATTCTTTGACCTCAGGTGGCTACAGACAAAGGGTTGACAGGGGAAAACTGCCAGCCAAGAATTTTTATCCATCAAAATTGTCCTTCAAATATGAAATTGAGTTTAAAATATTCACAAACAAACAGAAACTAGGAGAGTTCATAAAAAAGAATCCAACTTTGCAGGAATTGCTAATGGGAGCCTCACAGTCCAAAAGATAAAGACAGGAGAGAAAGGCTCGGAGAAAAGTGTAGAAGGCAAGAATAGAAGAAAGGATAACCAAAAGAATAAAAGGACAGATGAAAATAACATTGACACATGAAAACCAAAGAATAAAATGGTGGAAGTAAATACTGCATTTACAGTAGTATCATTGAATGTGAATGGCTTAAACCCCTCATATGAAATATGTATATGGGTAATATTTGTATAAGACTTTTTCTTTGAAACTGAACAAATGTATATTAATGTTATAAGCTGTTAATATAGACAAAAAAACAAGACATTATTCTAAGTGAAAGAAACCAGGCTTAAGTACTATGCATTGTGTGATTCCATTTATTTAATATGCAAATATAAATCAATTTACAAAGATGAAATTAGATTAGTGGTTATGTAAGGCTGGAGAAGGAAAGTGGGATTGAGAGGTGACTGCTAAGAGGTGTGGTATTTTTCTTTTTGGAGTAATGACATTGTTCTAAAATTTCTTCTTTGGTCATGAATGCACAACATTGTCATTATACTAAGAGCCATTGGTTATACACAGTGGATAGATTGTATGGCACATAAATATAACTCCATAAAACTGCTTTAAAGTAAATAAATATGCAAGAATAGCCAGAAATAACAGCTATGTACAGCAGGAGAAGCATAGAGAGATTAAGAGGAGATGAATTTTTTGTTTGTCTTGGTTTATTATTATTATTATTAAATAATAAAAATGCTGTAATAATGATTGAAGTGTTGAATGCACAACTACATATTTATGCCAAATATCAGTATTTGTATGCTTTGGATGGATTGAATGCTTTACTAATATTTATCAACAAAATTGATTTGTTAAAAAAATAATACTGGGAGAGCACAAAGAAGAATTTGAAAGCATATACACAAAAATAGACTTTATGGGAATCAAAGGCACAATACATGAAATTAAAAATACACTAGCAGTATATAACAGCAGATTTGAAGAGGCAGAAGGAAGAATCAGTGAGCTTGAAGACATGGTCTCTGAAAGCAAACATACAAAAGAATAGTTAAAGAAAAGAATGGGAAAAATTGAACAGGGTCTCAAGGAACTAAATGATGGCAAGAGATAAGCAAACATATGTGTCATGGATATCCTAAAAAGAGAAGAGAAGAGAAAAGGGACAGAAGGAATATTTGAGGAAATAATGATTGAAAATTTCCCAAACCTATTGAAGGATGTAGATATCCATGATCAAGAAGCAAAACATACTCCCATCCAAACAGATCTGACTAGACCAAATTCAAGACACATACTAATCATAATGTTAAATGCCAAAGACAAAGAAAATTCTGACAACAGCAAGAGAAAAATGATGCATTACATATAAGGGATATCCAATAAGATTAAGTATTGATTTCTGATCAGAAACCATGGAGGCAAGAAGGCAGTGGTAGATATACTTAAGATACTGTAAGAGAAAAACTGTCAGCCAAGAATCTTCTATCCAGCAGGATTGTTTTTCAGAAATGAGGGTGAGTTTAGAATACTCACAGATAAACAGAAACTAAGAGCATTTGTAAATAAGAAACAAGCTTTGCAGGCTGTAAATAAGCCTGCAAAGAGCATTTGTAAATAAGAAACAAGCTGTAAGCTGAAAAGAAAATACAGAAGAGAGAGACTGGGAAGATGTTCTAGAAATGAATATTATATCAGTAAAAGTAACTAAGGGTGTAAAAAGAGGGATCAGAATAAACTATGACAGATAAAACCAGAAGGTCAAAATGAGTGAAGGAAGAACTGCCTCTACAGTAATAACATTGAATGTTAATGAATTAAACTTCCCAATCAAAAGACACAGACTAGTGGAATAGATAATAACATATGAACTATCTACATGATATCTACTAGAAATTCACCTTAGACCCAAGGATACCAATAGATTGAAAGTGAAAGGCTGGACAAAAGATATTCCACACATGTAGCAACCAAAACCAAAACAAAAAAAGAGCTGCAGTAGCTATATTAGTATCAGATGAAATAAACTTTAAGAGCAATCTGTTATTACGACAAGAAAGGACATTATATATTAATAAGAGGGGCAATTCACCAGGAAGAAATAAGTATCATAAATGTATATGCACCTAACCAGAATTGCCCAAAGTACATGAGACAAACACTGGCAAAACTGAAGGGAGAAATAGATGTCTCTACAGTAAGAGTTGGAGACTTCAACAAACCACTCTCAACATTGGATAGAACATCTGGGCAGAAGATGAATAAGAAACAGAGAACCTGAATACTATGATAAATGGACTAAACCTAATAGACAAACACAGAACACTGCACCCAAAAAAAAGAAGGATATACATTCTTCTCAAGTACTCATGGTTCTTTCTCCATGATAGACCATATTTTGGGTCACAAAGCAGATCTCAATAAATTAAACAAGACTGAAATTATACAAAGCACTTTCTCTGTTAATAATGGAATAAAACTAAAAATCAACAACAGGTGGAAAAAGGGAAAATTCATAAGTATATGGAGGTTAAACAATACACTTTTAAAGAATCAATGGGTCAAGGAAGAAATTACAAGAGAAATGGATAAATATCTGGAAATGAATGAAAATGAGAACACAACATATCAGAACCTATGGGATGCAGCAAAGGAAGTTAAGAGGGAAACTTATAGTCCTCAATGCTTACATTAAAAATAAGAACGTTAAAATCATTGACCTAACTACACAGCTGGAGGAACTAGAAAAAAGAACAGCAAATGATTCCCAAAGCAAGCAAAAAGAATGAAATAACAAAGATTAGAACAGAAATAAATGAAATTGAGAAGAAAATAGAGAAAATCAACAAAACCACAAGTTTGTTCTTCCAGAAGATTAACAAAATCAACAAGCCCTTAGCTGGACTCACAAAGAGAAAAGATGCAAACAAATAAAATAAAAAATGCACACAGGGACATTCCTACTGACCCCACAGAAATATAGGAGATCATGAGAGGATACTATGAAACTGTACACCTACAAACTAGACAATGTAGATGAAAAGGAAAAACTCCTAGGTATGTACGAACAACCTACACTAAAAGAAAGAGAAGACCTCCACAAACCAGTCACAAGAGATTGAAACAGCCATCAAACACCTACCCAAAATGAAAAGCCCTTGACCAGATGGTTTCACAGGTGAGTTTTACCAAGCATTCAAAGAAGATTTAATATCAATCTTATTCAAACTCTTCCAAAACACTGAACAAGAATGAAGGCTACCAAATTCAATCTATGAAGCCAATATCATTCTAATACCAAAGCTAGATAAAGATATTACAAAAAAAGAAAATTATAGATACATTTCCCTAATGAATATGTACATAAAAATCCTCAACAAAATACTTGCAAATCGAATCCAACAACATATTAAAAGAATTATTGATCATGATCACGTGGGTTTTATACCAGGCATGCAAGGGTAGTTCAACACAAGAAAATCAATCAGTGTAAAACACTACATTAATAAATCAAAGAAGGAAAATCACAATCCTATCAATGTAGGCAGGAAAGGAATTTGGCAAAATACAACATTCTTTCTTGATAAAAATACCACAAAGATAGGAATTTAAGGAACCTTTCTTAACATGATAAAGGTCATATATGAAAAACCCACAGCTAACACTGTACTCAATAGTGAAAGACTGAAAGCTTTCCCACGAGATCAGGAACAAGGAAAGGATGCCCACTGTCATCAATGTTGTTCAAAACAATGCTAGAAGTTCTAACTTGAGCAATTAGGCAAGAAACAGGGGGGGGGAAGGCATCCAAATAAGAAAGGAAAAAGTAAAAATTTGCTATTTGCAGTGATGTGATCCGATACCTAGAAAGTCCCCAGAATCTACAACAAAGCTGCCAGAGCTAACAAACTATTTCAGCTGTGTGGCAGGATACACGTTTAATATGCAAAAATCAGTAGTGTTTTTACATACTAGTAATGTGCAATCTGACAAGGAAATCAGGGGAAAAATTCCATTTACAATAGCAACTAAAAGAATCAAATATTTAGGAATAAACTCAACCAAGGTTGTAAGGAACTTATATTCACAAAATTTCAATGCATTTCTAAAAGATATCAAAAAAGACACAAGTAAATGGGAGAACAGCCCATACTCATGAATTGAAAAACTAAATATCATTGTCAATTCTACCCAACTGATATATAGATTCAACACAATCCTAATAAAAGTTCCACCAGGATATTTTAAAGAATGGAAAAGACAATTATGAAGTTTATTTGGAAGGGTAAGTGGCCCTGAATAGCCACTTACATCTTTAAAAGGAAGAGCAAAGTTGGAGGACTCTCACTCCCAGACTTTAAATCATATTACCTAGCTACAGAGGTAAAAACAGCATAATACCGGCATGAAGATAGACACATAGACCAATGGAACCAAATTGATGGTTCAGAAACAGACCCTCATATCTATGGTCAAGTGATTTTTTAATTTTTTTTTAAAGATATTTACATTACAAAATGTGGTGTATACGAAGTATGGAATACTATGCTGCTGTAAGAAGAAATGAAATTGGGACACGTATGATAACATGGATGAACCTTGAAGACATTATGCTAAGTGAAATAAGCCAGACACAAAAGGACAAATATTGTATGTTTCCACTAATATTAACTAAATGCAAAGAATAAACGCATAGAGTTAAAATATAAAGTATAGGTTATTAGGACATAAGAGGAGGACTGAGAAGGGGTACTGATGCTTAATGTAAAAGTGTGGAAATAGAGTTGAAGGCAACACATAGTGAGTAGAACTAACGCAGCTGGTTTATAAATGGTGGTGTGGCTAAACAGAGTAGTGTAAGGAAGTAAATATCAATTGAAAGAAAGCTAGAGAATAATCTAGGGACTGAATAACATAGTGAATTACAAGCTGGATGAGAATTGTGGTTAATAGTACAAATAAAAGAATGTTCCTCTATGAACTACAACAAATGTACATCACTATTGCAAGGTGTAAGAATGTGGAGAAGCACTGGAAAAATACAATTAATGTAATCTATGGGCTTTTTTAACAAAAATACTGTAATATTCTTGCATCAATACCAAAGATGTACTGTATTAATAAGGGGGGTATGGGAAAAATATACCAAATGTACACTATAGACCATAGTTAGTGGTAATAGTCTGAAGATACTATCTCATAATCTGTAACAAATATTTCACACCAATGCAGTGTGTTGGAGGAAGAGTACAGTATGGGAATTCCACATACATGCATGATTTTTTTTGTAAGTTCACTCTAATAAAACATATTTTTAAAAACCTAATTATGTAGTACCTGCTACATGCAGGACTTTTACATTTATATTTTTACATTTTGTATTTTACATTATATATTTATAAATTATATATATTATATGCATATTTAATATTTGATAAATATATATTTTATATTTAACATTATATATTTTATATTTATATTAAATTGATCCTCATAACAGCTCTAATAGCCTCTGAGCTTGCATATATGCGTTTTACCTTAAAGACTCCCTTTCTTATCCTAAATATCATAGAAACACCCTCCTTTCCCACTGAAATCCATTCGGACTATCTCTGCATTAAACACTAGTACTGCATCTAAATTCTTTACTTTGTTTCTTGTTGTATCTGTCATTTGATTCTGTAATACACTCTCCAAATCACTTATGCTTTTACAATTCTTCATTGATGGTGAGAGCAGCCTTAACCTCCCTTCTCCCCAACCCTTTCAACTGTCTTCTTTTCCCTTTCCCTAACTTTTCTTAATATTGGCATCCAAAAGAACATACCATGGATTTAAATTGACTGAAGTGTAGTCCATTAAAGTGTCTTATCTCTAGGTCTTCTAAAAAAATTTTGTCAACATTTCTTCAAGGACTATATACAAATGGACAAAAAGCACATGAAAAAAATTCTTAACATTTATCATCACAGAAATCAAAATCAAAACTACGATGAGATTCCCCTTCACACTTCCTACGATGGTTAGATTTTGAGCTAAGATGTGGAGAACTCAGAATCCTCATAAACTGCAGGTGGGAATGTAAAATGGTATAGCCACTTTGGACAAGTAGTATGGCAATTTCTCAAATGATTAAACATAGCAGTACCATATGACCAAGCAATTCTACTCCTAAGTATATACCCAAGAGAAATGAAAACATTATCTTCTCAAAAAACTTGCAAACAAATATTCATAGCAGAATTATTAACAGTCAAAAAGTAGAAACATGGATTTAAAAAAAGGATATATCCATATAACAGAATATTTTCAGCCATAAAAAGGGATAAGTACTGATAGGTGCCACAATATGGATGAATTTTAAAACATTATGCTAAGTGAAAGAAGCCAGTCACAAAAGACCACATATTATATGATTCTACTGATACAAAATATAACAGAGTAGGCAAATCTATGGGGACAAAAAGTAAATTAGTGGTTGCTGAGGGCTGGTGGGTGAGGGGTAAGAGGGATTGGATAGTAATGCTGCAGGGTATGGAGTTTCTTTTTGAGGTGATGAAAATTATATCAAATTAATTGGGGTGATGATGGCTAATATCTCTGAATGTATTAAAATCCATTGAATTGTACACTTCAATGAATTATATGGCAAGTAAATTAAATCTCAGTAAAGCTATTTTTAAAATTTGTCAGTGATGCCTGTAGGATTCTTCATTCATCTTTTAGGTATCCTACCAATCTGTTTGAATTTTTGGTTTATCAAAAACTTAAGTACAATGCCCACCAAGGAGTCTAACTGGGTAATTTAACTTTCAGGTTCATAAGACTGCCATTCACCTCACTTGGCATGTGTCTACTCGGAAAGATAAGGACAAGAACAACAGTTTGCCAGCAGGACAGCATCAGATATGCCTCTTCTCAGGAGTCTTGCAGCAGTTCATACAGAAGTACAGTTAGAGAGGTGAGAGATATATACCTGGCTTAGAAGCCTCATTTCGCACTGGAGTCAGCCTCCATCTGCATGGCTTCCAGAGACGCTTAAGGATGTGCCAGTTACAAAATTGACCAGCTTCAGGGAGATATGGCTTACTCCAAGTATTTATAGTTCTCCAGGTTTAGATGAAATTTACCAATTAGGAGTAATATTTACCATAAGTATGCTCCTTAGGAAATCAGGTAGGATATTCCAGGGCCCACAAGATTACTGCATGATAGCTGAAGACAAAGGCCAGACCTGTCTTTAGGTAAGATTAATTCTTCATTACACATACATGCCAAAACCTCCATTTATGATCATATCAATAAATAAAGTTGATGTTTTAATTTCTACCTTCTACTCTAGCATCTATTTCTCAGTTGGTCCAGAATTTGGAAAGCAAAGAAAGGGATAATGCTTATTGCCCTTCAAAAACCAGCATCCTCTAAAATTAGACCAACAATTATCTATAATTTTACTCTGAATTACACAGGAGCTAGGTTCCCCTGGAAACAAATTCTGAGATTTGCCTGCAGTTTTACTGGGGAGTGCTCTAAGAAGAACACCTGTGGGTGAGTGAAGGAAGTAGTATTGAGTAAAGAAAAATATATACTTAAATGCATTTGCCAGTGTTACAGGAGGAGTTCTGGTTTTCTGTCAAAATTATCCCCAGGGAGGTTGCTAGGATTTTATAACCTCTCTGTAATGGTTTGAAGTTTCATGTACCCCAGAAAAACATGTTCTTAAATCGAATCCATTCCTGTACGTGTGAACCCATTGGAAGCAGGACTTTTTGATGAGGTTATTTCAGTTAACGGTGACCCAGCCCTATCAGGATGGGACTTAATGCCATTACCGGGGTCCTTTATAAGCAGAATGAATTCATACACAGAGAGAAAGCCACAGAGTGAACAGCTAGAAACTGAAAGGGAAAGGGAGAGACCAGGAATTGTGCCCTGCCATGTGACAAGCTACTGCAACACCCAGTCTCGGAAAGCCGCAGTCTTCAGGAAGAAAGCATTGCCTTGATGATGCCTTGATTTGGACTTTTTCCCAGCCTCAAGCCGTGAGCGAATAAATTCCCATTGTTTAACCTGACCTATTTCATGGCATTGCTTGAGGAGCGTAGAAAACTAAAGCAGTTACATAGACCAGAAATTGGAAGTGGGCACCTCTAAGGAAGGAATGTAACTTTGGAAGAGGCAGTGCCCTTTGGGCTAGGGCACTTCCTCAGGAGGGACCCAGCAATGATCCATTAGCAAGCAAGTGAGCTAGAGACGTCAGTGTCTTAGTCCTGAAGAGGAAGATCTGGGAGGCACACCACAACTTCTATTGTTTATGCAGTGTTTAGAACTCATTACAGTAAGATCATCCAAGTAATCCTGACATCATCCAAAATGACAGTGATCTAAAAATACTGCATAATTTTTGAATATTAACAGACTTATATGAGCCTAAAAGCTGATATTAATCATTGTCAATTAAAAAACCATTATGTTATTAAGTGTAAATTACATTCTTTCAATAAATGAGATTCTACCTGGTAATTTTCTTGTAAATTGGCTCAGGCAGACATACTTTTTCCACTCATACTCATATCTACATAGGTGTAACTTTCTTTGGTTATGTAAAAAAGCAAAGGAGCTGTATATAAATCCCTTATACCAGAAAACATAGAAATACAGTAATTCAATTCCTTTCTCAATTATCTGTCCTCTCAAAACTAACCACCACCCTTCCCAAGTTCTCTCCTTTCCAATGAAGAAAATCTTCTTTCCAATTAAGAATATATATTCACCATAATCTAGTAATGATTTACTTAATCAAGTCTCCCATTGTGCATCTCATCGTTCAAAATAGAATGCCTTCTCTTTACCTGCCCCCCATCTTCTATTCGTTCTGATTAACCTTGTGTCTTCTATCTGATCATTTTTTTGTTAAAAGGAAGGAGGAATGCCTGAGAAATTAAGAACTTAATTTTCATCAATGTGAGGCTTATCACTGAAAAAAAAAACAACTACTTTCAACTCTTAATGTTGGAAATCTTTCTAAATACAGAAGTAGATCTTTCACCCTTAGTAATTCCCCTCATGCATTTACACTTTATTTTCCAGATAAATATTTATCAGAGGTTGGAGTTAGCAAGGAAATTTGAAGTGTTCTGAATCACTGCCAAATAAAAATCAATCATGAACCAAAAGAAAGGCCCTTTGAATTTTATGTTAGGCAACATGGAAATAGTATTAGCTTTTTTAAAATTTATCAGGGGTGTATCTCTTAAGTAAAATAAGATATGCTAGTACAAAATGGTCCCTATTGACTGTGAACTTTATAAGATTTCACTGGGTGGGAAAAGGACTTGGCCCAGTGGTTAGGGCATCCTCTACCACATGGGAGGTCCGCGGTTCAAACCCCGGGCCTCCTTGATCCGTGTGGAGCTGGCCCATGCGCAGTGCTGATGCGCGCAAGGAGTGCCGCGCCCCGCAGGGGTGTCCCCCGTGTAGAGGAGCCCCAAGCGCAAGCAGTGCGCCCCGTAAGGAGAGCCGCCCAGCGCGAAAGAAAGTGCAGCCTGCCCAGGAATGGCACCGCCCACACTTCCCATGCCGCTGACAACAGAAGCGGACAAAGAAACAAGACGCAGCAAATAGACACAGAGAACAGACAACCAGGGGAGGGGGGGGATTAAATAAATAATAAATAAATCTTAAAAAAAAAAAAAAAAAGATTTCACTGGGTATAGGATGGGAGCTGAAACTGTTTACAGCTATCAAATTTGGCAATTATTTATAATAATCATAACTATTAGGACAGGATAAACAATACAAAATATAACAACTATTCATATAGAATGATTTTTTTTAATGTGGGATGCTTTTAAATAGTAATGTTTAATATTCATATATAAGGTGTCTGCCTTAATTTCTCAGATTAGGTATAAGAACTAGGTATGAATTCAGCACTCAACAAAAAAGCTTAATACTTTAAAAATCACCAAACTTTTGGAGAACAATAAAACTGTACGACTGGTTAATGAGCTCTAAGCAGAAAGACAGCCAGTTATTGCTGAATAATGACTACCAGGGCCAAGGCCCAATATCAAAAGAACCTTAACATGTACGGTGTTTTAGTTCACCAAATTGTTGCTAATGCAAAGTACCAGAAATGTGTTGGCTTTTATAAAGGGTATTTATTTGGGATAGAAGCTTATATTTCCAAGGCTGTAAAAAGTCCAAACCAAAGCACCATCAGAGATGCTATCTCACCAAAGTCAGCTGCCAACATGGCTAAGATGGCCGCCAAACTCTGTTGAGGTCTCTGCAATTCTGCAGCCATAAGCAAACCTGGCATAGGGCTTGTCTCTTACCAGGCCTCTCTCTGAGCTTCAGCTCCTTGAGTCTCTTGGGGCTTTCATCTTTGCAGCCCAGCTTTGGACAAAATCTCTCTTGCAGGACAGGATCAAATATGGTGACTTTCTTTTCCTCTATCTGAAAAAAATCTGTCTCTCTGTATGTGTTTCTGTTTATATCAGACCCAACAAGGGGGCAGAAACTCAACCTGAGTCAAGCCTCACTGCCATAGTACAACAAAAGCCCTAAAGCAATCTTATCAAGTAATCTAATCAAAGGCCCTTCTGCTGAATTTAATGAAATCAAAGGGTACGAAGCCCAGAGGAATAGATTAGTTTATACAAACATAATCTATCTCTCTTTGGAATCATAAAATAATTTCAAACTGCCATGCAAGAAAAGATAGGGGAGAATGAAGGAAGCAGGAAAGAAAAGAGCAAGGAAGTTGAAAAAAATAAACAAAGAATAAATAGAGGACAGCAAATGGAAGAAAACAGGCAAATAGCCAAAGGGACAATGAAAATTAAAGTTAAAAAGTGACTGAAGAGAATGGACAGGGCCATAATATAGAAGAAAATGAAGATCTAATCAGAACAGCAAATCTCTTACAGGGTATGTACCCATATTTCACCAGCTATGTGAGGTCTTTTTCTTATAAAATGTAATAGTTGGCAGTCAAAATAATGGACACAAGTCACCCATATATAGTGACCGTGATCACTCTTTTATGGGAATGTGTAATACATTTTGAAGTAGTTTTCTTCATAAAAAAGTATTTTTTTCTTCTATGTTTAGTTGCATGAATGACTAGACAAATTAGCTTGAGTTATCACAAAAAAAAAAAAAATATCTCCTTTAAAGTATTTCATTACCTAGCTATCTGAGTAAGAAAGCAACACCAATATTTGCTTAGCTCCCAGTAAGGGTAGTCTCTGAATGGTCTTTTCTAAGTATGCACCTCACAGTTCGACTCCCCTGGTAGACATTGTACTTCAGAGCTCCATTCACTCCCCATGACAGCTCAAAGTAGCTACTTTGGTCTCCTCAAACTGAAGGGCAATATAAAGGAGTTACATAAACATGTAGTATACATAATTCTATATTATTTAACTTTAGTTTTAGATTCATGAAAGAACCACTTTATTTGAAAAAAACGCTCAAGGATTTATTTGCCAAGCTCTCTTGAATTTTATACATATTATGAAATGCACTTATATTTACTTTTAAAAACAGAGGTGTCTTCTACAATTTGGGATTGACTACGTCTTAAATGTCATTCTACTATGCGCAGCTTACCAACCTTTCCTCCCCTACAACAAAAACTAGAAAATGAGATGATAGTAAAAAAAGCAATGTATAACTTGATGTATATTATATACTCAGTAAACATTAGTACTCTCACCTCATCAATCAATTCTACATTTAGAATTTTATAAGACTAATCTACAAAGATCACCTTCTATTTTAATATATAGGATATGTTCATTATAATGATATTTTTATGGAATAGAAAAATGCTCAATATTTAGAAAATATTATACTTTTACTTCATGTAGAGCTGCTTTGAGGAAGCATTATTTGATCTGTACCATACCTGCCTCTAGATAACAACAAGGCATAACACAGCAAAGTTTGCCTGTCATTTGATATTGATTGTATGTGCCTGTGTGAGAGTGGGTGGAGCAGGAAGAAGAAAGAGCGAAAGAGATGGAGAGGAAGGAATGGAAAGAAAAAGATGGGGAAAGGAAAGGGAAGAGAGGGAGGGAGAGAGAAAGGAGAGGAGTCAGAGCTAGATAAATTTTGAAGCACAAATACTGGAGTTGAGGGAAGGAGCCACATCTCATTCATCTTTGTATTTTCCACAGCAGCTAGCAGATTGCTTTAGAACACTGAGTCATAACTCAGAAAATGTGCTGAAATAATAGATGAACAAAAAATTCCTAATATGAACTCACAGCAGGGTAATTACACTCTTTACCTAAAAATGGAAAGTTTTTATGTATATTTATACTATTTCTATATTAAACAATATACTCGCTTTTATATAGATTCTCATTTTGTAACTAATTGTAACGTCCTGGGGGAGGGGAGTTGCAGGTTGTTGAGTTTTTTCCTCCTTCCTCAATTCTGCCCAGAGGCTCTAAACAGTAAGTGACCACTCATAAATAACTGACTTTAGTAAATATTGACATGAATAAGCTCAGTTTTCAGTTTTGTAGTTATCGTGACTTGAGTCATCAGCATCCTCGACAGCTACTTGTATTTATATGGAAATAATAACAGGTAAGGATTGAAAGCTACCAGAGTGATCTTTCTAAAGCAGATCTGATCTCCTCCTTCCCTTTGCCTGTAAATTAATATGCAAACTTCTTAACCCTTAACACCTTGTATAAGTTCTTGGTACTCAATTGTCTACCCCTACTCCATTCCTTTTATTTCCAGGTCATTCTGAGCACGATCCTAACATTGATTATCTATATAATGTCACTGCCTAGTACAGGACCTGCTTTCTAGAAGATACTAAAAAATATTTGCTGAATAAATTACTATAAAATTAATGAAATCGATGACAATGCATCATTAAATGTAACTGGTGTAATGTGCTGTCTGTATCTATCCACACTTATTGTTTAAGTATTAGGATTTGAGTTTAGGCATTTGAAAAAACAGTGACTATGTTAGTAGAAATAAAGAGCCCTGATGCATAGAAGGAAAAGTAGAAACCTAATAGATAAGCCAATCTAAATGATAATGAGTGAGGACAAAGGAAAGACTAATTTTTTTTTAATAAACATGAAAAGAAAACAGAGATTTCTATTTATAAACTAGATAGAGATAACTTAAATTGTGTGCTCATTTCAAACCACCTTAGATAAAAATATTGTATAATTTTTAAATGTTACGTTCACAGATAGAATGCATAATATAAAAACTCTAATCAAGCTAAGTGTTTCAGTAACTACATTTAAACACATTTGAACAGCAAAATAGAATCCAGATTAGAGTTCACCAAGTATAATAATGTTAAGATTATTATAAATGTGCTGATTATAAATGCAAAGATTATACATGATAGAATTTTAGAAATTGATATAAATCATCCTGAATTCTAGATAATTAAACATGTTTTAAATGTCTTTATGTTTAGACATTTTATAAATATACTGCAAATAAAGCTTTCTTAAAAGTCATACCTGCAAAAGAGTTGTTCTATGGAGCTTCAGTGCCCCCTTCTGATGAATTTTAGCGAAGCAGCCTGAACAATAATCTTCTCCACATTCCAGACATACCTTCAAAGATATAAAAAAATAATACAAACTTATAACAACATGACTTTGAGAAACTGTTCACGTAAAACTATCATTTTTCTTATCTTTATTTCTCCAATTAAATATCTAGATTTTATCAGAATTGAGATGCCCAAGGAAATGGGACAATCATTTGTCCCAGTTAAGATTTAATTAACTGTTGTGGTAAATAACTTGCAAACTCTACTTTTATATCGAAGTAAATACAATATATGCAATGCATATTTTAGGTCCATGCAGAAGATGTATGTATTTCTGTACAATTGCTGAATAAATCATGAAACAAACAGAAACCTCTTGACCTGGTAAAAATAAAACAGCGTTATCTCTGTCAGAAGTACCATTTTTATGAGCTATTTTATCTCTTTGTATGAATTTACATGGTACAATCAGTTTCAAACCACATATATATATTATATATATTATATATATTTGCCTCCAAAAATCCCCATATAGTTCCCTGAATGGACCATCTTCACTGGTAATTCTCAAATACGGGTTTTAAAATGTTCATTGGAAGAGTCTCAAAGGAAAAGTCAGTATAAAAGAAAAAAAAAACTGGATAGGGCTGCATCAAAATTTCAGTGGTTTATCACTGGTGAAATGAATATAAACAAGTTTATATATATCTTCCAAATTCTCTACAATGTTAAACTGCAGTTTTTTAATTTTATGGATAAATTGAATAATGTTATATACTTATGATGACATCAAGCAAAACTGAAAGAGTACAGAAAATAAAATTTTTACTGCAAATGAAATAACTATTGTGCAATTGAGTCCAGATGCTCCAGCATGATTGACAATATAATAAAAAGCAGTGCTAACTGCCAAGATCCCCCAGGATCTTGAGATTGGCTCAGGTTGAGAAGAACCACTAACTGCACAAATAAGTAAAGTATGAGGACTTGGGGTAACAGTATTGGAAAGTCTCTGTCAAGGAGCTCACAACTCATTGTACCCTCTTTCATTTCTTCTCCCCTTAGGGTTCCCACCATCTTCTCGCTTCTCTTATCAGAAAATGACACTATGAAGCAGCTGGCACAGGCTGGCAGGAGGTCAATCAAGCTCTTCTACCTCGACTTGGTAGATGCTTCTCAAACTGTTCTGTGCATATGATCCTTGTTACAATGTAGATGCTGGTTCAGCATCTGGGATGGGATCTAGATCCTGCATTCTACCAAGCTCCTAGGGGAAGCTCATATAACTGCTGGTGTGCAGACCAGGAGATTTTTCAATCCACTAATTGTTTAAAATTGTACAAAAAGTCCCCATGTGATGATACCACTGCTTACCAAAACATAGCCAAGTTAATTGAATATTAAATGACCAGGACAACACACAAAAAACAATTAAAAGAATAACCAATTTCATATAACTAAAATAAAACTAAAAGGGGGCAAATAAATAACAATAGCAATTACCTGCAACATTTAGTGGGCACTTTTCACTGTTCTAAGGGATTTCTGTCTCAACTCTTATTTCAAAAACTACAGTCTCTTAGAAAAATGATCATTAAAAAGCATTCTCTTATATCCATAATTTTATGATAACCATAGACTTTTGTCTCTTTTTGTAGAGAAATTGTGGGTTTACAGAACAATCATGCATAAAATACAGGATTCCCATACACCATGCCACCACCAATACCTTGTATTGGTGCAGAACATCTGTTACAATCGATGATAGCACATTTTTATAATTATATTATTAATTAAAGTCTATGTTTTAATTTAAGGTTCACTGTATGTGTGCCGTAGTTCAATGGATTTTTTTAAATTTATATTCTGTTACTATACATGCAATAGACTTTTAATGAAAGTTTGTAGACTAGAAGATCAAAGCTGGTGTTGCAGAATATGCTTATACATTTTGTTATACAAGCATATTTGGATTTAAATTGGGTTAAAATGACCACCAACTGGAAAATCTCTTTAGGCAGTTTGTACAACCGGAAGAAACATGCTAAAAATGTAGATAAGGACTCCATTCCACACAGATGTTTCTTCACTGATGGCAAACCCAAGTACAGTTTTAGCAAATATCTTGTTAATTCAATCAAGACCAGATAAGTAAATGCTAACCCTTCAGAATTCATTTGTTTAATTTAAATGTCTACATTTAATAGATTCATATGTAATTTTTAACTATCCACTTCATTTTTTCCATGTAAAGGCAGCCTAAAGCTACTGAAATTTCTTGAAAAATAAGAAATTTTAAGTTTCGGTTTTATTTTGACCATCAGTAAGTGTGGTTACATTAGGTCATATGAAAATGTCAACAATAAAAACAAACTTAATTTATTGCTTCCACCTTAAGTGCCAGAACCCAAGTTAAGAAATTCACACGCATTAACTCATATTATCCTTAATAATTTTGATGCATAGACTACAATCATGCCTATTGTACCATTTAATAAATGAGAAGTATGGAAGAATTAAACCACTTGCTAAATGTCATAGAACTAGTACCAGGTACAGTTGAGATTCAAACCTCCAAAACCCAGGTTCTTAACTCCTCCCTCACATTCTCAATTTTCCCTGTTGAAGGCCCCAATATAAAATATAAAAAGGTTTACTCTAATTACACAGTCAGCATAACCATCTAGAATCTGAATCAGCATAACCACCTAGAGGCTAAGAACCCAAGATAACTTCAGAGTTTAATATTCCTACAGTCCACTTCATTAGAGTGATCAGCCTGCTTCGAATTTTCAAATGGCTTACCGGTGTGCTTTTGACAACTATCACGGGATATTATTTTTATTTCAAACCAAAAAATATCTATTTTACTGATCTTAATAAAGTTTGTCTTGGATTTTTAGGGTCTACATCCTGTCTTCTGTATATGGCAGTTTTCAGGCAAATCAGTTCTTTTACCACTGCTCACATCCTCACTCTCCTTAGCTTTCCAGTCAGGTCATATGCTGTCCTTACCCTGCCGCGGATATCCTTCCTCCTCCTTTCCCTTCTCTATGGAAAAACAGAACCTTTCTCTCCAGGTCAGGCCTGGAGATACTGTGCATGCCATATTATTCAAGTAGCATGGACTTTAAACAGCTCTCAACCCAGCACAGTATTCACAAGAAAAAGTGACTCACCGCTCCTGCATATGCCCTTTGGGATCATGCACAGTAAGTAGCAGCTACAATTCAATTCAAGCAGTAAGACCCCTTTAAGTTTTTATACTTCCAACCCCAGGAATGCTTATATTTCTTACACGTTTCTCATTAGTTATAATTTGTTAAGATTTTTTAAATTTTTGTCTGTCATCATAGCAAATAAAATAAGAAAACAGTCTTACGTAATAGTGAGAGTATTTTACTAACAGCCAGGGTTTTAGATTCAATACTTTCATTGGCTCTTTTTAGACTTACAGAATTCTAACTCTTTGAGCTCAAGTAACACTGCCATTAAAGAAGTCTAGCAATTTAGTCCAGATAAGAAATGAGTATGGATAACTTTTCTGAAACCATAAAATAATCTACAAATACAATCAATAATAATTAAATTCTCTGGTGAGGGAACTGCTTCATATATATGGGTAATATTTTATATTGCAAAAGACATTAAATTACCTTCGAAGCTAACTGAAAAGAAGATATGTCCAAACTAAAGTTTATATTTCAGAATAGTTTTAAAGAAATTATTCATTCAACAAGTATTTGTTGAATGCCGACTACACAGCAGGCATAATTCTAGGTGATCAACACACACAGTGAACAAAACTAAATCTCTACCCTCAGGAAGTTACATTGTATGGATTAGAAAATATAAAATAAACAAGTAAATAGACTAAATCTTGATAAATTTTTAGATGAAGGAAGCAGCTTTAGGAAAATAGAGAGTGCAACTCAGCTGTTGCTATTTTAGAAAGGGTGGTCAGGGTAGGTAGCATTAGAGCTAACATTTACTAATATGGGGAGAAAATGTGTTGGGAAGAAATTAAAAGGTTCAGTTGTGAACACATTAAATGTGTGATGCCTCTTAGATGTCCAAGTAGAGACAATGCGTAGGCAGTTTGAGTTGAAAGTTCAGGGGAGGGTTATGAGTTAGAGATGCAACTTTGAGAACCATCAATGTAGGGATGGTATTTAAAATCAAGAGAGTGGATAAAATTACCTAAAGAATAAGAATAGATTGACTAGAGAAGAGGCCCAAGGCCTGTGCTTTCCAACATTAAGAGGTCAAGAATACAGAAAACCAGCAAAGGAGCCGGAGAAGGGACAGCTAGCAAAGTCAAACTTGTCAAAATCCAGCTTTCCTACTTTCTTACTACTGGGCCACACAAACCCTCTGACGAGCCCAGGTTTTTGCTGGCCAGGTGGTCAAGTCACTCTTCCCTGTCTCCAAACACCTCTGTGCTCATGACATCTCCATGTCCTCTTCTCCCTCCCAACTTTCTTCCCCTTCTTTAAGATCTAGCTCAAGTTCATCATCTTTATGAAGATTCCTTGACCAGCCCAATTCACAACCACTCACAAAACTTATCTTTTCTAATACTTGGAAACCTAACCACTTAATATTATTATTTTTCAATAATCATAATTAGCTAACAGCAATTGTGTTGGCCAATATTTATGATACCATTTTAAGCACTTTAAATGTATTCATCATTTAATTCTTAAAACAGACTATGAGTATGTCCCTTTTACAAACAAGAAAACTAAAACTGTGAGTCTAGGTCATCAGCCCAGGATGGTAGGGGAAGTAAGCAGACAGGCTGAAATGTGCACCAGGCCATCTGGCTCCAAGACCAGGGTTCTAGACACTTTGCTATACTGACCATTACTTCTTATCGCACCAACATGAATGCAAGGTGAAGAAACGTTTCCATGTCCCCCTTTTCTATCCCCTGCCTTCAGAAAAGGAACTTAGTGAACAAGTAAATTAATTTTAACCATACCAAAAAAGCAGTGTTTCTTTGGCCATTCACTCAGATTTAGAATCTTTCTTGATATGTACATGGGCAAAATTAATTTCTAAAGCCGAGCTAATTCACAGAGAATAGAAATACTTAAATGTCAAAGCTAAGAACAACAAAAAACAATATCAACTATATTTCTTTAACAAAATATGTAAGATATGACATAATACGTTCATCGTCCCAAGCTTAGCCTCATTATAATGTACATACTAGCAGAGCAGCTTTGTTTTCACACTGGCCACAAACTTTCCCTTTTATCTTGGGTTTTTCACTTTCAGAAGAATTTGCCATTTTATATTTGAGTAGCTGTTTTACAGGCTCTGGAAGAAAAAACAAAACACATCAGACCAATCACTTTAAAATGAGATGCTTAGTTTTTTGTTTTTTTCATCGATAAAGCACATTTCCATATTCTCAAAAGTATTTACATATTAGTTGCCCAATAAAAATGGCATGTAACCAAATTTAACCTTCCCAGCAGACTGAGTAGTCCACAGTCCCTCTCCCTGCTATACCCCTACTCATCCCTCCACCACAAGGCCACACTTATCCAGCCATATCCACTCAACTTAAAACTCATTTGGGAGTTGTCCTGGGTGGTGCTGCAGTGATGGATGCTGGACGTTGTATGTCCTGTTGTGGCCCACTGGGTGGACTTGGGGAGAGTGTGGACTACAATGTGGACCACTGTCCATGTGGTGCAGCAGTGCTCCAGAATGTATTCGCCAGAGGCAGTCGATGTGCCGCAATGATGGAAGAGGTTATTGATGAGGGAGGGGTGGGGTGGGTGGAGTGGGGGATATATGGGGACCCCATATTTTTTTAATGTAACATTTAAAATAAAATAAAGAATAAAAATAAATAAACAAACAAACAAACAAACTCATTTGGACAAATATAATTACAGAATGTTAAAAAACATACTCTTAGGGAGCAGATGTAGCTCAGGTGGTTGAGGACCTGCTTCCCACATAGAAGGTCCCAAGTTTAATCCCCAGTACCTCCTAAAAATAAAACAAACAAACAACAACGGTAGGGAAAAAAAACCTCTCACTGAGGAGTGGATGTAGCTCAGTGGCTGAGCCCCTGCTTCCCATTTACAAGGTCCTAGGTTCAATCCCCAATATCTCCTAAAAAACCAATACTAATGGAATTCCCATGGTATTCTGCCCCATCTCTAGATGACACATAAATCCACACAGATCAACTTCTAAACAGTTTTATTATATAACTATATTATCATGTATATAATAAATTATGTATTACTCATATACGTATAATATATAATAAATACTATATGTATATATTTCTATAACTTGTTCTACCAAATTTTCTTACCCATTCAAAGTTATAAGTTTTAACTATCAAAAAAGCTTACTTCTTCAGAATTAATATAAAATCAAAATTTAGCTTTGATTTTGGCAATTTTTAAATAATTCTTTACTTTTTCAATATTCTTCCCATTTTCTACAATTACATTATAAATTATAATTTTATGCTGCTAAATTATCTTCCTGGTTAAAAGATTATAGTAATAAAATTTAAGGAACAGTGCTATCAAAGTCTCCACTTTTGAAAACTGCTAGGTTGACATTTTTTGACAAAAGATAATGGCCCCCCCCTGAAAAAAAAGAATAAAATGTATTTTAAAAACTAAGATGAAGAGTCATCATTTTTGGATTTAGTATCTTTACATTGCATGAACAATTCTGGCATTTTAATTTTATTTGTAATTCAAATGTAAATGAAAAGGATTATATCTTTAGCATCTAATAATACAGTGATAAATTGTTTACCTTGAATCTGGTCCTTCAGTAATTTTAATTTCACTTTTCCAGCAGAAAGCTGTATTAATAAAGTAGATACTATTTGTCAGATATATATTTTTTAATTCCTACTAAAATGAGAAAAATTTTAAGAAAACTTTTATTTTAGTGCATCTTGAAAATAACTAATTTTGAAAGAATAATATATAACTAATGGAAGATCATTACCAAAACATATGTCGGTCTTTATTTGTTAAAAGAAAATTCATAAAAAGAAAAATTTTTGAAATATATATAAAAATTTTTTTAAATATGCCATAAATTCAATGTTTTAACAGATTAAATTCATTACATCTAGTCATGAAATGATTTTAGGAAAGTGCTAGTATTATCTGAACACTAAAAAATTTAATACATCCTTTCTATTTCTGCTCTTTTAAAACACATGAAGTCTAATATTTGTCTAGACTGACTCTAGATTGAATTCTGACGGAGCTACTTTGCTTACATAACTGTAGAAGCCAATTAGGATCTTATTTGCCCAATTTAGAGAGCCACATGTTTAAGCATTATAGACTTAACCTCCATATAAATTATTTGCGATCTCTGAGTTTCTTTTCCACGTTGTAGCTAAAAATTAAGCAAGTAAGATTCATCATTACGTCTTTCAAATAAATAAGCACTTAAAATCTTTGGATCTTAATTTAGGAATAAAATAGATTTTCCAAATGTATATACTTGCCCTGGTCTTATTAAAATGAACATTTAAAGAACTCAATTAAGGAGAATGGTATGCATTTATATAGACACTGTCAATTCATGCTTAGATTTCCATTTGCAATTTGCATGCTCAACTGCCTGATATGGACATGAAAATATGAGAACAATGGCTGTTTCTATGTCCATGGCTGCACCAATTGCCATCATCTTTGAGGAGTTAAACCTAATTATTCTCAGTGAATCTAGTGGTTTCATTTCAAAAAAGGCATGTATTGTTCACATTCTTTGAAGTTGCTGCTCAGCTGCTAAACACCAAACACAGAAGAAAATAGGATTTACATAATCAATTCTTACATCAATCACACTTTTATTTTTAAAATGGTAATGTTACACAAGTTACAGGTAATTTAACCTCATTTTTCATAACCTAATTACCCAATATGATTATCTTAATGATGCATCCAAATTGCAACATGATCAATGTGGTTATTGGTTTTCTGGGTAGAATGGATGGATATGTCAAAGCAAACTAAACCCCTTAATAGGAAAATTTTAATATTTTTTTATCATGAATAGTATTTTTCTGCTCTATAAATACAGCCATATTTACTTGAAGCTATTCAAACTGCCTAAAAATATTTCAATGAAGAACTGCTAGCTACTGCTTTAGACTGATTTTATCCCCAAGTCTGAATCGGTTTGGGAAAGGGTTGGGGGTGGGACAGGGTTGGAAGTGGAAGACAGAGAGAAGATTATGACAGATAGATGTTAGACAGATATACAGATAGCCATAGACATAGACATGTGCATATCAAAACCATCTGGAATTTTCTATACTGAAGCCTATGCCTTACCATCCCACCTAGGCCCCTAAGTGTTGAAAGGGTACTTCCCGCCTGGACCTTCAGGGACCAGGGCAGTTCAGTGGCTTTACCACACAGACATATCATCTGGGCCATTAGAACCAGACTCTACTATTATTACCAGTCTCCCTTGCATTCATAAATGCCTCCAAACTCCTACCATGGTCCTAATCTGACAGGCTGGGCCTAAACTCCTCCCACAAGCCACTTTTTTAGATATTCTCATTATTAACCAAATTAGCCACTTAACCTTTTCCACCCTCCACTGATTACTCTTTCACCAAGGCTCTCCTGCCACTCCATGAAGCCCCTATTAAACTGTTATTTTAACTACTTTATGCATTAAACCTGCCCTAAAAATATCTCATCCAACTATTCATATTAACTGGAATGCACCTTTCCTCAAACCACCTTCTCGAAAACATTCTCCAAAGCAACTAGCTCCTTTTCACTCTACTCATTAAGAGAGACAGAAATTTTTCTTCCAACTAGGTCTCCAGTGCTACATCTAAAATATCGGTCTGTTACCACCATTCAGTAAAGTTTCCCCTACTGAAGGGCACGACCATGAACTTATTGCCTTTACCAAGAGCCAGGACACTCTTCCATTTGGATTTCATCAATTAGTTCCATATTTCTCTTCATCATAGTTCTGGATGATAATCCTGGAGAATTTAATATCCATGTCTACCTGACACCCTGATACTGAAGAGCCTCTAATATACTGCCCACTGTGAACATATAAATGCCACTTCAGCCACCCCACCATTATGACCAAACCTTGGTCCTAAGTAGCACTCTGAACAATCCCACCTTTAAAATCTCAGTCTCTAAATTTCTCAGTGCTAACCACAATCACCTTACCTCCTCCCTCTTGGAATGCTCACATACACATACCATTATGATAGAATAATGCTGACTGAGTCCACCTACAAATCCAGGCTGAGTAACACCCGTTGACTCTTATGGCTCTTCAGCAACCCATTTATTCATTTACTACTAAACCTCAGTCGCAAATTCCATAGTAGTTATTCCAAACCTTCTCCAATCCCAAGAACACAAATTCACCACATTTCCATCCCTTAACCCTCATCAGTGATCTTGCCATCAACTTTACTAAGAGTGTTGGTGGCTTCTCTTTGATATTTTTCATAGCTTGCTGCCTCAAAAACAAAATCTCTGAAAATGTACCCTCAATGCCACCCATTTCCTCTTCTATCTTTCTCATCCCAAAGAAAATTTACCTCCCTCCTTTAGTAAAAGCCTTCTCTATGAACCACCTCTTCAAAGACCATGCCCCCAGCAACCGGCACCTCTCTCACCTTGCATCTCCAATCTTTCCTTCACTAGAGAGTCCATAACAGCCTACAAATTGGCCTAGATTTTCTCTCCAATTTTAAAAATCAAATGAAAAAAGCTTGTCTTGATCCTGTTAAGCCCTAAAGAAGTTGTTCTCTTGTCTTTGTTTACTGCAATATTAGCCTTTACACATTGCCTCCCACCCCTCCTTTCCAAGCATTTATAATATGTTTTCACATCTAACCTAATAATGACCCAATCATCAAATTAAGGTTATTTTAATTGTCATTCTCCAAAAGTAGACATTTTAATGTGATTTTCAGGTAATGTCAAAAAGGGGCTTAATACATAATCTCATATACTGCTCAAAACTGTGACGAAGTTAAGCAGGTATAATTATGAAAATAGCATAACCAAAATTACAAGCATGATAAATGGAGGCTAAGAAAGATGAAATTACTTATATAAGATCATATAAGGTAATCTATATAGTCTTAAACAGGGCTTCTCAATCTTGGTACCACTGAAATTTGGGGGCAAATAATTACTTGTTTTAGGGGGTTGTCCTATGCATTATAGGATGCTTGTTAGCCCCCTGGCCTATATTCACCAGCTGCATGTAATAAAAAAAAAAAAAAAAACCCTCCCAGTTGTGACAACTAGAATTGTCTTCAGACATTGCCATGTGTTCCCTGGAGGAAGGAGTGGAAGATGGAAACAGACCCCTGTTGAGAAACACTAGTCTAACACCAACACCCATCACCATACTCAAAACTTATTTCATTACACAATGTATCAGGCATTATATATCCTACTAATATTTACTATAAGACTCTCTTTTACTTTAATTTTCCAGGAAATTACACTATTTGATTCTACCTCTACCATTCTTTTTCTTCTCAGGTTCCACTCACTACAAAAATGGCAAATTATCTTGGAACAAGTCTGAAAATATGCATTCTAAATCTTGGCCCTGCCAACTTAACCTTGAGCAAATTATTTAACTTTGATGTTAAGTTACCTTCATCTGTGGAACTGGAATGATAACAATTGCCTTTTAAGAGTGATAAAAAACATTTAATGAGATAAAACACTAAAAGCAGCTAAACTACTGACTGGTGTTAAAACAAATAGTGTTATCTTTCCTACAATATTTCACACACTGACCTTCTCTGAACTTTATCATTCACACCTTTCTTCTTCTATTTACATGTTCATAGGGAATACATGTACTCCCTCAGCTTCAATATCAGACTCAAACAAAACTCTAAAACTATATCCCGGAACTTTTTTATTCCAAATCCCTTCTTTATGCTGTATCATAGTCAATCCACCTTGGAATATCAGTTATGCATTTGGCTTCTTCCTCTCTTTTATCTCTGTTGTGTGTGCATATGTGTGTGTTGGCATTAATTTTTTGGGGGGGAGAGTCTGGGGGGACATATTTTCCTTTATATTCTTCTACTACCATTCTAATTCAGGGTCTTCTTATCTGACATCTAGATTCTTTTAATAGCAATCCAATTAGCCTTTCTGCCTCTAAACCAGCAGCCTCCAAAGTAGCATGCATGAATGTACAAGGAAGCTGAGGAAAAGACTAGAGAGGAAAAAGAAACATATATTTATTTATATTTATTTTTATTTTTATATTTTGTTTCCAAATGCACATAGTAAGCTAGTATGTCTATAAATAAATTCTATAAATAAATTTATAAATAAATAAAAGTACATGTGAAGGAAGTCCAGGATCAAAATATATTCTTTACTGATGTGTTGCATGATTGAAACTATTTGGAGCCCACTTGCTCTAAACCCAAATAACTCCAAATATACTTGATATTTGGACAAGATAAGTCATTAAAAATCATTACCTCAATCTTGCTACCTTCCTGCTCAAAACCTGTCAGGAAATTCCATTCTTACAATGAAAAATATCATGACTCCCCCATCTGGTATATTGTAGGCCTTCTATTTTCTGACTCAATCTTGCTTTCTAGACCCAACTCCTATAGTTCTGAAAGCCCCAGGCTTTCATTTTCCTACTCAAATATAAGGTTTAGAAGGACTGGAGGAAGCGGATTTGGCCCAATGGATAGGGCATCCGCCTACCATATGGGAGGTCTGTGGTTCAAACCCCAGGCCTCCTTCACCCGTGTGGAGTTGGCCCATGCACAAGGAGTGCACCCCACAAGGAGAGCCACCCAGTGCGAAAGAAAGTGCAGCCTACCCAAGAATGGTGCTGCACATACGGAGAGCTGACACAGCTAGATGATGCAACAAAAAAAAGAAACACAGATTCCCGGTGCTGCTGATAAGGATAGAAGCAGTCACAGAACACACAGCAAATGGACAAAGAGAACAGACAAAGGGGGGGAAGGGGAGAGAAATAAATAAAAAAATAAATATTTAAAAAAAAAAAAGGACTGAGACCATGCTTTATGCACCACTTTTTCCTTATAAATAAAACTAGCAGATACTCAAGTATTTATTTGTAGAATGAGACTATTATTTCCCAAGCCTGCATTATTCACATAATCAATGAATGTGGCAAAAATACATGCTAACTTTCACTATAAATATTTTCACATGTGCCCCATCTTTCATATTGGATAGGGACCTTCTTGAGAACAAGGATAACTCACTGTAAGACAAAGAAGGCACTTAAATGCTATTGAATAAATAAATCAACAATCAATGCTATTGAATAAATAAATCAACAATCACCGTCAGCATTTTTTGGTATACTTACAATAACATCTGAAAGATGGAATATTATCACAGAAAGATTGTGAAAAATGGAAAATGGGTTACAACACGTTTAATCCAAAAAAAAAAGGAAAAAGAAACCTACCTCACTAAGAGCAATAAGAGCGCTCAGAAAATGACACCTGACACTAAAGAATGAATTGTTTTGCAGAAGCCTAAAAGGTTACAAGAGCCAGATGCGTTTATAGATGCCATCTGGCCAATGAAAGTTTAATGGTAGGTATATATAAAAAGCCATAGAAGTTAAACTTTACAATGTCACGCATCTTATACAAAAGAATGCAGGGACATAACAGTTTACTTTACATAAAGACCCTCATCTGGTTTAATCTTAAATATAGTGTAATGTTATTTTATAATATATAATAAAAATAAAGCAATCCTACAGCTGGGAAACCTGTATTTTTCCCCTTGCTATCTTCACATTAAATCAACAGTATATGAATAATAAATGATAATTATTATTCAAATAGAATATAAAATATTAAATAAATCCAATATGATAAAAAGGTAGGAAAAAGTCTATCATTTGTCATATCAAATAATACAAGCTTTCATCTTAATATAGAATTATATAGTACTATTTCACATACTTTAAACCATAATTGTATTGAATTTTGCTGAAGGTGAAATTTTAAAAATCAACTTGTCAATGAAAAACATGAAAGCTGCATATTAACCTATAAAGTAAGTTAAAAATCTAACACGCAAAGTTTGTTAAAGCAAGACTAGTAGGCTCTTACGTATAGAAGAAAATGTGAGCTCTGAAAAAATAATTTATATCCTGTTGCTTAACAAATTGAGAATCAAATGGTATCTTCTTACCTTAATAACATTTCCTTTATTTACATGTGATTGATTATCCAATTTGCCTGCTTGTCCAGATTTCCAGTGATATCCACTTGACCTTCAATATATACAAACATAAGACAAAATGTAATTACTAAATATATTTTTCCTTTTAATGAAAACAAATGTAATTCCCTGTTTCAGGAAATGGAAAGTTAGTTGTTAGCCTGTAACAGACCACCACAAAATGAAAATGAAATATCAATAATGTCATAATATCCTCACTAATTTTAAAATATAGCTCTTCTATTAATATATTTGTGACTTCTGTGGAGAAATGAAAAGTGAAATGTCCAAATACAGATGAAGAATTCCTTCTTTTAGCCATTTACAATGACTAAAAATAGCTTTATTGATTTACAGGGAACTCTATAGGTTGTCATGCAATTTTAAAAGCTAAGAGTCCACAAATATAAAGAGGAAAAGGAATCAAAATAGTACTCCAAAATATTCCGAAGATCTACTAAGTGTTGAATTCCTTATTAAGACCTCAAATTAGCTCCCACATGGAAAAGTGACAGAGATTACAAAGAAGGCAAACTGTTTAATTTTGCAGTTTTCAAGGCACTTTTATTTGAGCCTTACAAAATTTTTCTGAAGTCACTGGGATAGGGAATTCAATTCCCATTTTTAAAATAACGAGACAAAAACCTGTTCAAAGTCACAGGGATAATAAATAATAAGGCCAAGATTAGAACACTGGACTTCTATCTTCCTGACCAGTGAATGACGGGTTCTCATTCTGGCTTTGACATTTACTATCTGTTTGACCTCAGAAAAGTCATTTAATTATTCTGAAAACTCAGACAAGTTTTAGAACTTTTAAGAAAACATCTAGGAAAGTTTCCTCACCTAAGGAAAACTCACTTTTGGGGACCGATTTCAGGAACTCTGATTCCCAGAAGAATACTAAAGTTCACTGAGAATTCCAAACTAAGTCTAACACAGTGAACGTAAAAGAACTGGTCACAAGATCATTAACAGGAGAGCAGCAAGAATCACAACGAACTTCACCACATGACCTGACACACAACATGAGATGCCTTTGTTAAACCAATGCTCTGAATATTAAGAGGGTATGTGTGTGTGTCCATGCATTTTTCTCAAAAAGTTGAAATCTAATGATAAATACTTAATACTGAAACTATAATAAACTATTTGAGTTTTCTTTAATGGTTCAGAAGGCGCATCACAGGTATTGATGGTAATCGCTTTGACTATCAATCAAAAGTAAATTTAATATACAAAAGGTTTGGTAGTATTTAGTATCAGCAAAAGTACATGTAACATGCACTCATATTCTGTAGAAGGTTAAAAATTGGTGAAGCCTATTCGGAAGACAATTTCTCAATGTCTGTCAAAAGTAAAATTCACCTAAAATTACACAGGTAGGTATTTATCACTCTTGCATATGAAAGCAAAGATACACATATATAGTTGTTAAAGGCAAAGGTAGCATTTACAAACACAGTATACTAGAAACATAATAGATATTAGAAAAATAATTGCTGTTATATCCAAACACAGAAATACTATGTAGCTACTAAAAGAATGAGATAGATCATTGTATGCTGATGTGGCAAGAACACTAAAACATATTAAGTAAAAAAAAAAAAAGCAGATTCACTACTTTCATAGATGACCTCATTGGTAAAAATATAGAAAAAAAGACATCAGATGAACACAGACATACACACATGCACACATATTCACACATATGTATATTTATAAGCTTATACAAATATAAGACAATTGTGAATTTTTTTTAACTTTTAAAAGGGTTACTATAAAACAGAGGTTCTGAATCAAGGCCATGAACTTGAATTGAAATTCAGAGAAAAACATTATTCTTGTGGAGACGTGTTGGTTCAGGTATGATATATTTATTAAATAATACACAGTATAGTGTAGACCAAGGAAGGGGTCCGTGGTTTTCACCTGACTGGCCAAGAGGTCTGAGGAACAAAAAAGGTTAAAAACCCCTCTATAAAATGTACTTACTAGGAGTCAGCCCAGGGATTATGAGAGAGAATAATTATTATGTATCTACCACATTTGAACTTTTATTATATTTATTTTTATAATAAAGCAAAATGCTTAGTGCAATTAATACAATTATACAGTCATAAGAATAAAGAGCCCTCATTAACAAACTTCAGATAAAGAACATTTGATAAAAATATTTCAAACAAATTTCCTGATTTGAAATATTTTAATATATATGTTCATGTAAATGTCTGACCCAAAAAACCCTTTAATAAATAAAAATGGTCATAAAAATAGTAAACTGATTTTCATTTCCTGTGGATGACACTCTTACAGGAGCAAAGGCTAACGTATGCATTGCCATCGTAAACATTCCATACCATAAATGACTCAAAAGAGTAATCTCAAAGGAGAAATGAGAAAGGATAAGACCAAATCAAATTCAGGGGAAACCAAAGTAACGGTAATTTTTAAAAGCAACATGCTCTAAGGAACAGAAAAAAGTGAAAATAGAAGAAATTAATATTGATTGTTCTTCCAGGAGAGCCCAGAAATGATTCATTCACTGAAAAATTTTTTTGGAATGAAATAAGCATATAAAATACTCTTTTTTTTACATAATTCAGTTTATTCCTCTAAAATTCTCTAAAACTTTCACCCACTCTCTTTCTTTCTTTTCTTTGCTCATGGTTGATTGTAATTCTTGTAGTTTCTTTTCCATCTCTTGGTTCTCCAACTCTAACTGTATTTTCTCCATCTGCAGCTCTCGAGCATTTCTGAAGAGATACAATGTGAATACATAATATTCATTTGGGTTAAGAAAAATTACAGGTGAATATAACAAAAAATTCCAAGAAAAAATAATTTTATCTTTTGCCCTTAACCTAAAATTATGAATAATAAATAAGTGATGAAGTAATTCAATCACTTCCTTTGTACTCCTTCAAATTAACAGATTCTAAAGTTAGCATTTGCCTTCAATTAATATTTAATTAGTATCACTTAAAATCTTAGACTTTTCTCCCTATTGTACAGCTAGAGGTTTCAAATTATAATTACTTTATATGTGTACCATGTCTTTATATATGCTCATCCATGCATAATGCACAAATAGAAAAAACTACTACTTTCTAATTTTCATACTGTCATTCCTCCAAAGGATTCAAGTAGTTTTCAGCCATTCTTTAAAATAACTATTTTTTCTGTAGAGACAAAATACACATTTTCACTGAACTGACCCATCTTGGAAACCTTAAACAGATTTCTGCCATAGTGTAATATAATGCCAAAAAAAAAGGAAAGGAAAGAAAAAAAAAAAGAAAAGAAAAAGAACAGAGCCTGTTTGAGGTCTATTAAGGAAAAAGTCCCTATTAAGTGGTTTTGATACAGAAGCCATCAAAAGGTGATTAAATGGAAATTGAGCTATGTACCACCTATTGTTTCCTCTGAAGGAAGGCAATAAAAAGGAAACCTTTGTCCAGTTGCATCATCAGTTGGTAGTTGATAGTGGTCCCTCGGTGCCAGGGAGGCTCATCCCCGGGTGTCATGTCCCACACTGGGGGGAAGGCATTGCATTTACATCCTGAGTTTGGCTTCGAGTAACATGAAGGCTGACAGGAGGAAATTCCCAGGCACAATGCTGCTCTAGGCCTTGTTCTTATTTTAGGCTTATCAGCTCACAAGCATAGTCATTAGCGTCATGGGCTCACTGTTGAACCCTCACTCCCTCCCGGTCCCCGCCGCTGCACCTGGGAGACTGTCGCTGCTCCCCTAGGGACCACGACAGAGCACCACTGGCCAGGAACCCAGTACCCCCCCTGCTGTGGTTTTTAATTGTTGCCACTATGAGTATATCCAAACATTGCCATGCACCCTGGACATATGTTCTGTACAGCTCCCTGTCAGCCATATATCCCCTGTCAATGGTATCCCATACCAGTATTCCTCCATTGCCTTTGTTGAACCACTCTGTGATCCAGAACTCCCTGAAATTTGAAGCCCAATATAATGTCAGGGTCCCTTACTAGGAAATGGCATATAGCGATGGGTTTAAAGGTTATATAAAGAATACGTGTTGACTTGGAAAAAATTCTACATCCTATCTTCCCCCCCCCCTAATTATTGAGCTTCTCTTCACAGGAGCCCTAGACCACAGCAATGCATATATATAGTATACAGCACTCCCATACATCCACCACAAAACCTTTCCCTTCCACAGAGATACTCTTACACCCTATTCACATCATATTTACTTAACGTAATGTACAGAGTCTGAGACAATAGCTTCATACGGAAGGTTCAACGCGGATCAGTGGAATATCCCTGTCTACATAAAATAACATGACTTTAAAATGCTGTTTGACCTAATGTAAGGGGGAAATGGAAAGGAGAAATGAGTTTATATGGCTACGAGTCTCTAAAAAAGAGTCTGGAGGCTGTCAGAAGGATTGCCCTTATGCACAACTGTGCAGAGTCTGAGAGACAGATAAAGCAGATACAACCCCCAGATATCGGTTCCTTCGAGGGCTAAAGAGACCCATGGGAGTTATGGTCATGGCCGATGGGGTTAACTACCAGGTCAGATGGCCCCTCTTTGGAACTGGTGTTTATGTGTGACGAATCTGGACTCAGATGGGATCTCTCTTCATAAGACTTTCATGCTAATGTGCTGGAGGTGCAGTTAGTGTCGGGGTTTAAGATATATTTAGGGGATTTGAATCTCTGGACTGACAATGTAATAGCCAGGTCCTGAGCCTCAACAGACTCCAGCACCTACAATCTGACTTACTGGGCTTACCACACTCAGCTAAGATGGAGTTGAAGAAGGACAACCACCACACCATGGAGCCTAGAGTGATTACAACTGAAAGTGGGAGGATTGCATCCAGCATCCATGTGGAATCTGAGCCTCCTCTTGACATAGAGGTGCAATGGACACAACCAATCCAATGTCCACATAGAAAAGGTGGCATTGGATTGAGAAAAGTGGACATGATGGCTGATGGGTATGGGGAAAGGCAGGAAGAGATGAGAGGTGGAGGCGTCTTTGGGACATGGAGCTGCCCTGGATGGTGCTTCAGGGGCAATCACCGGACATTGTAAATCCTCACAGGGCCCACTGGATGGAATGGGGGAGAGTGTGGGCCATGGTGTGGACCGTTGACCATGGGGTGCGGGGGTGCCCAGAGATGTACTTGCCAAATGCAATGGATGTGTCATGATGATGGGAGGGAGTGTTGCTGGGGGGGGGGGAAGAGGTGGGGTGGGGGTGGTAGGGTTCAATGGGACCTCATATATATATTTTTTTAATGTAATATTATTACAAAGTCAATAAAAAAATAAATAAATGAAAAAGAAAAAAAAAAAGTTATTCCAAATTCAAAAAAAAAAGGAAACCCTTGAGGACAGAGTCCCCTCATAGATACCTGTGTAAGAGATTTTGATAAAAATATCTGAAGCTTATCAAGTTTTAGATACAAACCATTTTCTTTTCTTTACAATTCCAATCTCTTGTCATCATTTATCACTGATTATCATAGGTTTAAGCCACTCTAATATTCTAGCTACACATTTTTAATCTTCCATGAGTTTAAATCTCTTCCTTTACTATTACATTAGTATTTAACTATAGTCAAGGAGTATGGACATCTATACATGATATGCAATTATCAAGTGATAAACCTAAAAAATAATGGAGATCAGAGATGGGAACAAGTTTACAAAGGTGATGAGCAGTCACCAAAGAATAAGTGAATCAAGGATAGGTCATCAGGGGGCTACAATCCAATAAAATATCCAGAAAGAATTGGGAGGCAAAGTCTGGACAGAGACTTCAGAGAGGCAAGCAAAGATATTGAGGGAAAGGCATTATTTTCATTATATTTGCTCCATAAGGAGTAATTCAGCCCTTCCTTTGAACATGCACTGTGATAGGCTATATGCTACATGACGGAGCTTCGAGCCTAGAGAAAAATATAGACAAACATGAGGACAGCTGAAATACAGTGTGAATGTAACCAAGGATTAAGAATTAACAAAGAATTATGATTACTGAATCACTATATAGATGTCTTTTCACTTCCAGTATATTATACAATAGCCAAAGGTTAATATATGAAATTACTGAAACTGCCTAGACTGACCTCACCATTTCTAACTAAAACCTGCCATTGTGATGATTATCCAGACAGATCTTACCTTTGTATATGGTCATTTCTAATTAAAACTTGCTATTATGATGATTATTCCAGTGGACTCTTATCCTTGTATATGAACATTTCTATTAAAATGGTAACAACTCCATCTTCCCGTTTGAAAATCATAAGAAAAACCTTGTAACTGACCCCCTACTCTGTAATCCCTGTCCCCAGATGGTTCTCTGATAATGATTGTTTAGTGATGGTAATAACATTGTGACTCACCCCCATTTTGTACCCACCCCTCATACTGTTTAGCCCTTTGATGTTTATTAATGAAGGAAACTGGGCCAGCCACACCCCAACTGCTCATTAGCATAAAGTGCTAAACCTGGATACTATAAAACTATCAGGGTTATCTCAGTTCCAGGAGGCAGATTTTTGGGCCCTTAGGTCACTGTCCTCCTTTGCTAAGCTAGCAAGTAAATTCTCTCCTTGAAACTGTGGTGTCTCAGGCAGAAGAGTCCACGTTTTGTCTGGTATCATGATTGTGCTTTCATTGGATGGAGGGTTACCTGAACACACAGATGGGGCACCTACCCCACGCCCTGAATTGCAGGAATTATTCCTAAAGAATAAAATGAAAATTAGTCAAAAGGAGGTGGTGAGAGTAATATTCCAGGAAGAAAGAATGGCATGGACACAGTTGGGAAAGAGGGATGTATGATCCAAGGAGCTAGAAATCCAGCATGACCAGGCATCAAGCGCAGGTTGAGAAAACTGACAAGAAATGAAACTTCCAAGATGGATGATGACCAGGTCATGAGGAGCCTCATAAGCTATGAGGAGGAACTGGAATTTTTATCCTGTGAGAAATGAGAACTCATTAAAGGGTTTTAAGAGAAATTATCAGACTTGCATTTTAAAAAGCTCACTCCACTTACATAATGGAATTTAGTTAGAATATGCAAAGCTGGAACGTAAGTAGCAAGTTAGAAGAGTATTTCAGTTATCCAAGGAATTGAGAGATTTTGCTGGTCTGACTAGATAGAGGGAATGGAAAGAAAAGTAGGAACATCTGAGGAACACAAGGAAACAGGATTAACTATTTTGAGACTGACCAGACATGAGAGACAGGCCAGAATGCAACAAGGAAGGAACCTAAAACCAATCCCAGTTCTCCTACTTAAGCAGCAGGAGGAGAACAGTGCTATTTACTGAACTGGATCAGTCTAGGTGGGGTAGAGAACCAATTCAGGATTAGTTCACCTGCTGATCTCCCTACCCAAAGTCTTAACAGTCTACAATACTTTCCACCCTGCTCCCAGAGGGAGAGTTTAAAAGCACTAATGTGATTGTGCCACTCTTTTGCTCAGAAAAATTTTGTTTCTCAATGTCCGAATGTGTTAGGGAAAGGGGGTGGGACTGAAAAAAAGGACTGGCCTACTGACCTAGTATCAACTTTATGACTGGATTCTAGGTCTAGTGCAAAACAAAGGATTCCTCCTGGACATACCCAGAAGTTAAAAAACCATGGGCATATCCAGAAGGGTAGTCAAGACCACTGAGGAAAGCTAAGATGGATCCTGGAAAGGCATTGTCAACACAACACGGAAAAGAAACAGGATTCAAATAGATTCTGGGGCCAGGGAGGAGAAGGAACTAGAAAACACTAGAAAGTCACAGCCATGGTAAGACACAGTCTTGAAAACCAGCAAAGGGCAGGAAAAGGAATTCAGGACAATTACCATAAAGTGGGTGTTCCCAGTCTGGTTTTTATGAATTTGTGGATTTATGGCTGGGTCAAGACAACATGCAGGCCAAGGTACAATGATTTTCCCCTATCCTCAGGATAAACTCCAAACTCTTTAGCATGACATATAAGCTTGTTTGTTTCTAGACCCTTCCTTCTCTCCAATTCTTTCTGTAAAACCTAGCTATCTGCATGTATCTGAAAGTCCCCAGAGCATCTTCTCTCTGAGCCTTCTGTACAGGAGTCACCCAATAACAACCAAACTAACCACATCTCTCAGGCAAAGTTTGGAGGCCTATCACACCTTCCCCAGCAGTTAGGGCCGTGTTGTCACAGGCCCCTGTGCCTATGCTATCACAACATGTTCCACATTATATCACTACATTGTTAATGTAACTGCATTTATTCGTAACTTTTACAAGCTATCTGAGAGCAAGGGTCATGACTTCCAACTTTTTTATCTACTATTTTCCTAGCACAGTGTGTAAAATGTGCACTTAATATGCACATGTTAGATGAATGTTTATAAGTATATACATACAGACTTTGAGACATACCACACAGATATCAAATAATGCATGGCCCCTTCTCTTTTTCCATTAAAAAAATGGTAATGCTAGCAGTCAGAAAGCTTCACCAACCCTCCAAAAACAGCTAAACCTAATAATGATAATGCCACATATTTTACATTTTCCACTTGAAATGAAGGGGGCATTAGGACAGCTCTGAAGACGCGGAATAACCCAGACTATTGCTCTGCATCAGGGAACTCAGAAACTCAAGTTAAAAATGAATAGCCTCTCCCCAGCACAAGCTGGCTGGCCCTCAGTGATATGTGAGAGGAAGACCCTGAGGATTTCCAGTGACTCTAGATAATCTCAAGGAGAAAGAGTGGGGCATATGGTTTGACTCCATTTATATAAACTGTAATTATGGACAGATTTGTAGAGATGGAATTGGATTGATGCATAAGTATGGTGGGGGAAGAACAGAGGGATTGAGAGGTGACTGCTGGAGGGTAGGAGGTTTTTCTTTTTGGAGTGATGAAAATGCTCTAATATTTGATTGTGATGATGAATGCACAACTCTGTGATTATATCAAAAGCCAATGAATGCTGTACACTTGAAATAGATTATATGGCATGTGAATATATCTCAACCAAATTGCTTTAAAGAGAGATAGAAAAACATTGGGTTGAACCCTCCGTTACCCCTGTAATGTACTGAAATTCCTGGGAGACCTGGATTCACTGGGCTCAGGCTGAATGCATCTCCCAGTCAAATTAGAACAGAATGTACCCTTCTCAGGAAAGGAGAAGTCACCAGAATGTCTTTATCTATGCAAAGGACTAGGGGATTAAGTGCTTTCCAACCTCTGTTTAAAGGTTTCTCACCCTTACAGTTTCCCTAAATTTCAGTTTCTCCCTAAATTTCTGGGTGATTCCTTTTTAAGTTCAAATAAAAATTACAAACATCTTTGTTACTTACTGTTACATTGTTCAAAAAGGTGATAAACTACCCTTCATTTAGCACTTTTCACTTCAATTCATGTGGCATAAAGATTTTAATTCCTCTCATTTAACCCACCATTGATTTATAATATTTCAATCTCTCATAGATAAGAATATAGTAACATGAAGAAAATAGAGATAAAAGTTCACAAAGTTAGAGATCAACTCTAAACATATAACAAGAACAGTTTAAATATACAATATACAAAACCTTTGGCAATTATCTCTATTTAAGTAATAAATATATACATACTTACTTATATTTTAACTTGACAGAATTTCCAGGTTTTCCCCATGGAAGAACTACAAAATCTTTGGTGTTCATAATTCCTGTCTCAATATAGTCTAAAAATTATTGTGATTGACGAAAACTTCTGAAAATAACCTGGACAAACAAAAGAACAATGCCAGATTTAAAGCGGGATAAGTTACAAATTAAAAACTACACATAATTCAGAAAAAATTTAAAGATAGAATCTTTAAAAGAGAAAATTCTAAACAAGTTATGAAACAAAGAAGCATTAAATGCCTTAATATATTATAAGCTATATAGATATTTATATACTAATAGTTATAACACATCTGACAAAACTGAAATTTCTATAATATTTATATATAATATATAGCAAAGAATTGGGAAAACGTCATTTAATGTGGACAAAGCACACAATAAGACAAACAGAAGTACTTATTCTGCTTCTTCCTATGGTTAAGGTAATAAAGGTATATATCAGCTAATTGTTCCCATCTAAAAATAATATCCAAGGCTATACTTAATGTAATTATAAGAACCTTAGAGATGGAATCCAAATCCAAAAACTGTATATACACTGATATGTATATATGTGCGTGTGTATATATATATACTTATCAGTGTAATTTGAGCATTAAGGTATGTACTAATTACCTAAAGGCATTCTAATATCTTCATTTATCAAAGAAAATTTTAATGAAGCTCTTGGGCTAAGATCATAAATTAGCATATTTTAGAAAGAATTTTTTTACAAGAAATGAAACAGAAAGGAATTTCTGCTTAACCCTGAGTTAACAAGAAAATTAAACTTCCAGAACAACATGCTTCCAAAGCATCCCAATTACACATGGTCCTATGATAATTTACTCTGTAATATTAAATCATTGAATCGCATGGACAACTACTAGATTTTTATATGATTAAAAATTTCCAAACTCCAAATGCTCTTAAAGAAATATGAGGCAATACTCTAGTGGCCATCACCTTAAATGCCCAAACTATTTGATGCCATCAGTTTATATTTGTGTTCTTATATGTTCATAACTCCAGTAAATATGTACTGAGACCTTTACTATAAACAAGGTACAGTGCTGAACCATGAAAGAGTCTAAGACCCAAGGAGATTTGGATTCTGGGATCATGTGGCTTAAAGTGAACTCGGGTATATAAGACCTGTCTAATAAAAGTTTTAAGACAATGTAGAAATTACAAGGATCATAAAACTTATAGATATAATAACATAGGATGTAAGAGAAAGGACAGAATTCAAGCTGGCTAGAATTTAAATGGGGCTTCCAAGAATAAGGGGGGTTTATACATGAAGATATGGATTGGAGAAACATTCCATACTGTGGGAAAGTGCGGCTTTTGAAGGGGAACTGAAGACTAGACCAATCGGTTGATGTACAAGTTACATGGAGAGAACAAGTGGGCATAAGTTTAGAAATGTAGGGTGGGGTCCAATAGGGTGGCTTGACGTGCCACATTAAAGCATTCAGAACTTATTCTATAGCTAATGAGAGTCCACAAAAGTTTTAGAGGGAAACATAAATCAATCTAGAAACTAGAATCTTAAGGAAGAATGACACCATAATTGGAATAAACAAATGGGATGCTTTTGAAACATCAAAGTTAACATAGCAAAATAAGTACTTCTTCAAAATTGTACCTTTGGGAGACTATCATAATTTCCATGATGCAATCATGAGTCAAAACATTTTTGGAATGCTTTCTTTTGAAACTTTCTGCAAAGTCCATCATACAACCGACAAACTCACATATTGACTTCATTGTGCCTCATTTAAAACTAAAAATGATATCTTCCAATAGGAGCAACTACTTTGTTCACTTGTAGCCCTATATTTTTCTGACAACCTCCAAATATCAAATACAGCCTGAAAAGGGTAGATTTTACCACAATGAAGTAAATTCTGAAGGAGGTTATACTATCTCTAAAGATAATACTAAAATGGAATTATAAAAAATCTTATGTTTTAAGTAACGTGTAGCGGTTGTACCATAAGACTAAGTATATTTGTGTCTTCATTAAACATTTACTTACTTGCTCCTTTGTAGGCTCTACGCCTGCTATATTGAGTTTATTAAATAAGACGTGGCACCTTCCTTCGAGGAATTCAAAATCAAGGGAAGCCAAATAAGCAGTTCAATACCGTGTGATGACCTTCTCACAGAAGAAAGCACCTGGACGGGGCACCTAAGTCAGCCTCATTTCTCACCTACCAAGTGCTATCTCTCAAAGCTAAAAGAAGCAGCAAAGAGAACTAAAGATACCACAGGAATGGAAAATCAGAATTTGATTTGTTTTTTGGAAGGAGGAGGCACCGTTTTTAAATGGAACTCAATTCTATCTCCTATCCCCTTTGGTAATCATCTTTGTAGGTAAAACATCTGTCTCGTTTTTACCAAAGAAAGGCAATACAAGCTATCTCCAAAACCCTCCAGGAATAATCCTGCTTAATAGCATGGAGTCGATACCCCTTTCTGATCATAGTCAGGAAATCCAACTGCTGGACTTTCATATACTTTTTTGTAAAAGGTTCCATTTTTTTATTATCATTAAAACAAACACAAAAGAATCTTTAAATATAATATGTCTGATCAAATAAAATAAATACATGTGTATGTACTTTTGCATAAAGCTGAACATAATGAGTGATTTTTCTTTATAAAGAATGAAAGAAAAATCTATAAATCTCATTAGAATGAGATGATTCAGATTCACAGCTCTGCTGATAATGTGATTTACCAATAAATGGTCTTATTCAGGGGACATTTCACTTCACTGAATGCAATTAGTAAGACTTCTTCTCAATTAAGTGCTTTAGTAAGTCACACACATAAGCCAATTTTCTTGTATGAAGAGAAAGAAGATAATAATTGTGAGTCATGCTGTTCCTGCCTGTTTCCTTTGGTAAAGTCTACAGAGAATTAGTCACCTTTCTTGGGATACCAAGGATATAACAATGTCAGCTGCAAGAATAGCAAAGCACATAACTTTAGTCACCTAAGGGAACCAGGGGAACACAATAAATTTATTCTCATGCAAACCTCCTAGTTCCTTGTGTCCTTTGGTCAATTTTTTTATTATTAAATATCAAATGCTATCATTTATTTGGAAAATGTTCTTGTTACCTGATTAGACTGCATTATTTTTCTGCATAATTTTTCTGCATTATTTTTCTACATTATTATTCCTAACTCTCGCCTATATATATATATATATATATATACACACACACACACACAAAATAATCCAAAATTGATGACCCTTCTATACACATTCCCATTTGAGAAAAACAACTCAAGCATTAAGACCTGCTGCCACAGAATGGAAACGAGGGTCAGCCTTCAGATGATCCATAGAGCTAGTAACACAGAACACTCAGCAAGGGGTGCCCTATGTTCCCAGAGAATTTACCATCACAGAGGATGGATATCACTGTTTTCAAAATGGGCCACTTTTTGTAAATAAAAATTTATGGAAGGTTATTCCATGTTCTAATGACCCAGATTACCTTAGGTCTAAAAACTTAAGCGCCAATATATAAGGAGTTATGTTGCTGCCTCCCTTCACCCCTCCTCCTTGCTTTTGTTATCTCCCTTTTCCAGCCGTTGCTATCCTTCCCGCCAGTCCCGCCCACTTAGCCAACTCATAATCTGCCCCCTTTCTTAATCACCGCCTACTTCATAGCTGCCTGCACAGTTCCGCCTATCCACTACCGCCCCGTAGTTTACCCGCCCCAATTCCTACCCCTCCCTTGACCCGACCTTATATAATCAAGTGTATTTCCGCAATAAATTGGACTAGCTCATTCTCACAGGCTGTCTCCGTGGTTTTTACCGCGCGTCCCCCACGCCTGGAGAACCTAGGCCTACTACGCGTTGGCCTAGGGGCTCACCGCCGAGCCGTGGAAGCCCGCCCGGTCCTCGTAGGTTGCTAACTTAGAGTAGCAGCCCACAGCAGGGGTTGCTAACTTGGAATAGCAACTCTCAGCAGAGTTACCCTTGCTTTAGGATATATTTTGAAAGAGTCTAATAAGCGAGTTCCTTTGGATGGGTTAACATGTCTAGACCATTTTAACTCCGCAGTCCTTAGAAATCCCAGACTCAAGCAAGAAATGTTAAATGAAAATAAATTTAATTAAAAAGGGTTGTTTTAAACTCTTAGATGAATTTTACTTTTAGTATTTCATCTGATATCCTCAAACCAAATGTATAAATTTTTATAAAATTTAAGGAAAGAACCAATAATGTATGATCACTAGCATAACATCTTGGGCTTGAGTGGCCTACTAAATAATATACACGGTATTTTCCTAGTATAGACTCTAAATCAAATCAAGTATTGACTTTCAAACTGCATTCAGTCTCTCAGTTGACCAAGATACCATTCAGTACATTAAATGCTACCTGAATCCCCGATTTTTAATCTCTTTGTGCAGGTTCCTTTAAGAGTAACTGTGAAAGTGTGCCTTTAGATATAAGGGGGCAAATACTTTCTTTTTTAAAAAATACTTTCAAACTAAAAATGAATTAAATTGTATTTAAAAATGCTGGACTTAAGGTCAGAAGACTTAGGTGTCCTAAAACCACTGAATTTAAAGTCAGAAACCGTCATTTAAGAGTGATCTCTAAGCTTCAGTTTATCTATGCATAAAATAGTAAGGGTCCCCTGTAATTTGCAGAAGTCCAAACCAAAATCCTCTGCTCTATGATCTACAAAGCTGAGGACTCGTAAAGGGCTTCCAGAGAGCTCAGAGTTTAGAGAAAGGGGACAGCCTTAGAAACTACTGCCAGAAGGAAATGAGAGGAGTGTCAAGTCTCTCTTTCATCCACAGCCTTTCGCTTTCATCAATTCTATGAAATGAGCCTCTGGGTCAGATTTAGTACAAATAAACTCTTCTACAGTGAAAAAACAAAAATTTGAAAGTTACAACAATAAAGCAATATACAATTATTATTATTAACTCTGCACTAACTAAAAACTCTGTGTGATTAGGAATGTCAAAGAAATTATCAAATTTACAAATTATAGCTTTCAGAAACCTAAGCCTTTTTATATTTTATCTACCCTACCCATATAATTCTCATATAATTCACTATCACCCTGGGTATTTTTTAAATGAATATCTTAGGCATGGGAAAATTAAGGCATCTTTATATTATCCCCAGCACAAAGGTTAGCAACTATTAAGATTTGAAATCTAAATATTGCTCTACATACTTAAAATGATTAATCCATATCCTCAGGAGATTCACTGATAAATAGTCTTTCCCCTTTCATACTGTTAACCTGTCCTATAAGCAAAACAGAAAAAGAACTATTTGACATCAAATACTTTCTAAATTTTACAGTTTTATCTTTACAAATCTTTGAAAACCTCTGGGTGTCAAATTGCCCCAAGTAATATGAGATCATTCATTTTTGTTTGTAAAGAGTTCCCCATATCCATAGGGAAAAAGAAAAAGAAAAAACAACCAACCTATACTGCCTAGCACCTAATAGCCTCTATTATCTGTCTCAGTCTTCTTAAACCTCCAGCTTTACTTCCCATATATGCTCATGATGTTTTATTCTATCTAATACCCAGTTCCAAGTCACTCTATCATGAATCTTTTCCTTCATCAAAAATGAGGGGCTCCTTTTGTAAGGATAATGGATGTATCATAGTCATTTGCTGTTACAAGCTGCCTTGTGTTATTTTTGCTTGGGGTTGTTTGCCCAAGTAGCCCAAATTATTTGAAGGCAGGCCTACCATTGTTCTTGAATCCCTAGCTATTAGCACAGTGCGTTTACATAGCAGAGTCTCGGTATGGTGTTCGGGGCAGTTTGCAGACAATAATTTGCTAACTTATAAGTATTTAATTTTGAATTAAATACTTAAATGCTTTGAATGTTTTGCATGATCTACCTGACTGAATTTTTATTTAAAGAAACACACTCTCTTTCCCACAACTTCAACAAATTGTTTCTGTTTTCTTTTTCCATGTCCCTACCAGACCTTGACTGGAGCTTTCTACAAATATACATTTAGCCTCTGTGCCAGGTATCAGGTCAGGCACTGGGAACAAAGTGAACCAGATGAGTATAGTACCGATCATCACCGAGCTTCCACTCTGGTAAGGAAAGTGGAAAAAAACTAAAAAGCAAATAAAATAACTGCAGGAAATAATTTTTCCCTTTTTTTTTTTTTAGCAGAGAGTTGTGCTACTTTCAGACACTGCATTTGCATCACAACTGGCAATTTTAAGTGAAATTAGGGCAGTCTTTTACGAATACCATAAGAGCTGTCAGATTCCCATAGCTTTAATCCTGCTAAACTTCAACTTCGCAAGGCTTCTTTTTTTTTACTTTTTAGTGAGAATTGCTAGTTTTGTATTTTAAAAGTAAAGCTATAAAATATATATGACCGAATATGTTATATACAATATATAAGAAAACATATAATTGAGTATATAATCAGAACCTCTAATGCTGATTTTAGGGAAGGAAAAAAAAACTTCCACGGTTTCAGATTTCTCAGAACTCAGGCAGCCTGAGTTGGCCTTTACTTGGGAGAGGAGTGGATTTCATGAATAAATGGGTGTATGTGGCCGCGCAGGAGGAAAGAGAATTGGATGCGACGAGGTTTCTCCGCGTACCAAATTTTTTGTAAGGCCCAAATGACTTCAAAGTATACAAGAGGTTAACATGTGAAAAGGTCGAGCTGCAAAAGAAGTAAAATCGATGAAGATACCGATTTTGCTGTCCAGGGTTCAACCTCGATTCACGTCTCCATTACCATCCTGGGCTGGGAGTTGTTTATATGACTTTCAGCTCTTGCAGCTCGCGGGCCTGGCTCCGCGTCGCACACAAGACGGGGGACTCAACAAACACCTGTAGGGCCGGCTCGCCCGCAGCCCGGGGTCCCCAGCTGCACCCCGAGCTGAGTTTCCCTTCCGCCGCGCCGCCCCGCTCCCGGCACCGCCCAGACCTGCGCGCTGCTCCGACCCGACGTCCCCGAGGTCCGCCGCCGCCAGCCGCAACCAGCCGACCCACCTGAAGACCCCAGCGGCCCTGGTCACCGACGCCAGCCCAGGCTCGCAGCCCGGAGCTTCCGCCTTGGTCTCCTTGGTTACCGCGCTACCTCGGTACCTATAGCAACCAGAACGCTTGGGCCTGCCACTGTCCTCCAGCAGAGGGAGCAAGGGAGCCTTGCGGAAAAGAGAGAGAAAAGGGGGGGCGGCCAGAGGAAGGCAAGGAGTAGGAGAACTTCACTGGACCTGGAGGCGCTATGTTGAAAAGGATCTTGGGTATTAGGGCAGCACCTCCAGCCTCCTTTTAGGGAAAAAGAAGTGAAATAGATTATAGTCATGATAATGGCCTGCATATACTAGGCCTTGCCATATTCCAAAACCTTTTCTAAGAGCTTTAAATGTAATGTTCAATTCAACCTCATAACAGCCCACCAATGAAGTAGATAATATTATTATCATGCCAAATTTACATCTAAGAAAACTTAGGCATAGAAATTTTGAGTAACAACCCAAAATTGCCCAGCTAGCAAATAGCAGACTCAAGAATTAACCCGAACAGTTTGGTCTTAGAACTCCCACATATATGCTATGTTTAATTGTTTATTAAAGGTCACAATAGGCAAATACAAGACTAGAACCCAGGTCTCTTAACACCCCAAGACACTGTTTTCTTTAAACTAAATATATGACCCACCAGGGACTTCTTACTTAGGGTTGCTGTAACAAAGTACCACAAAACGGATAGTTAAAACAAAGATTTATCACCACAGTTATGGAGACTAGAAGCCCAAAATCAAGATATTGGAAATGTCATGGTCCCTCTTAAGTCTCTATAGGGAAGAATCTGTTCCACGCCTCGCTCCTGGCTCCTGGAGTGGCCAGCGATCTTTGGCATTCCTCAGCTATGGCATTACTCCATCTCTACCTCTGTCGCCACACCATGTCTTCTCTCTGTGTCTAAGTTTACCCCATCCTAAAATAAAGACACCAGCCATACTAGATTAAGGACCCACCCTACTTCAGTAAGACATTTCTACTTGCCTCCTTCCATCTGTAACCACCCTATTTCCAAATAAGATCACATTCTGAGGTATTAGGGATTAATCATTCAACACAACTTCCATGGAGACAAAATTCAACCCATAATGACAGGTTGTCGACTCATACTTCTCAAAGTCTCAGAGGCATTTGCGGTGAACTTGTTTTTATTTTTAGCTTACTAAATGTGCTGTGGTTTTGATATCTGCTTTTACATACTGGAAATAGGATATGTGGTTTGTTCTGCAGATGGTCATTCTATAAACTGTTAAACCACATTGCATCTAGCTTTTTATTGGACAAATATCACAACTACTGTAGTTAACCTTTGCACCATTGCTTTCCACATTAATTTGCCTGCCAATCCCCATTTAAGAAAATATTTAATATTTTCCCTTGGCAGAGTCAATTAGTTAAGATTATAGCCACCATGGATAAGAGAAAACAGTGGTAGACTTGCAATTATGAGTCTGGGCTTTGGTGTCCAACAGACCTGAGTTTGAATGCTCATCCTGCCACATTCACCTGCTGTGTGACCTTGAACCAGCTATAAAACCTGGATCCATTGATTAACTGGAACAAGAATAATATCTTGCCCATACATGGTGTCATGTAGAAGAGTAAATGAAGCAATGTATTTTGTCATTACCACTGTGCTACAATAATAAATGGCCAAAGATGATGTGGCAACATAGCTATGGTGGTAGTTATCAGCGTGGTTAGCAAGTCCTTCCTTTAAATCTAATATGACAAATTTCAAAGGATCTTTAATACAACTAGAGTTTTCTTGTGTGGGAGTATGTCTCCAAGATGGGTATGCTCTAGAAACTACTAGGTAAGTATTTTGGGCATCCATCCATTCATTCAGCCATTCCTTTAGTTTTCATGAAATATTTATTGAAAGTCCACTACTCTAGGCCCCAAAAATACTGCAGTGAAGAAGAGAAAACTCCTCCTCTTGTCAAATATATTTTAATTGAGTAGAAAGACCATAAACAAACAAATACAAATATTTGTCAGGTGCCATGAGGAAAAATAAAACAGAATAAAAGGATACAAAATAAGAGTTCTATTTCAAGTTAGGTGGTCAGAGGAGTCTCTGAAAGTAAGGAGAGAGAAAGACCTGGGGGTAATCCAGGCAGGGAACATTCCAGATAGAGGGAAGAGTAGACAAACTTCAAATCTTCTCCAATAGAGAGCATTATTTTGCATAAAACCTCTCATCACACTGTACAGGCACATTTTTTTTTCATTGTGTTAAAATATACATAACATTAAAATCATTTTAACAATTTTTAAGTTTAAAATTCTGTGACATTAAGTACATTGATAGTTGTAAGACCTTCACCACAATCTATATCCAGAATGTTTTCATCATGCAAAACAGAATTTGATGCCAATCAATGAAATTTTAGCCAAAGTAATTTTTAATTATTATTTTTATTTGATTAGAGAAGCTGTAGATTTATGCAAAAAATGCCAGGTTCCGTAAACCCCTCTATTGTTGACAATTGTTTTAATGTGGTACCTTTGTAACAATTGATGAAATAATATTATTATAATACTATTAACTATAGACCATAGGCTACATTAGCTGTATTTTGTCTCATATACCATCCTATTATAAACACCTTCCATTAGTGTCGTACATTTGCTATAATTTATGAAACATTCTTACATTGTAGTTTATTATCTGACTTTGGTAGTAGGATGATCTGGCCTCATAGAATGAGTTAGGCAGCATTTCCTCCTCTGCAAAGTTTGGGAAGAGTTTGAGCACGATTAATTCTTCTTGAAATGCTTGTTAGAATTCCCCTCTGAAGCCATCTGGTCCTGGGCTTTACTTTGAGAGGAAGTTTTTTGTTTCTGTTTTTTTAATTATCTTTTTTTTTTTTTAAGATACATATATCACACAAAATGTTACATTAAAAAAATTTAATGTAAAATAAGAGGTTCCCATATACCCTATTTCCCCACCCCCCACTCCTCCCACATCGACAACTTCTTTCATTAGTGTGGCACATTCATTGCATTTGATGAGTACATTTTAAACATTACTACACAGCATGGATTATAGTTTATGTTCTAGTTTACACTCTCTCCCAGTTCATTCAGTGGGTTATGGCAGGATATATAATGTTCTGCGTATGTCCCTGCAATATCATTGAGAACAACTCCAAGTCCTGAAAATGCCCCCATATCACATCTCTTTTTCCCTCTCCCTGCCTTCAGCAACTCCCATGGCCACTGTCTCCACATCAGTGATATAATTTCTTCCATTGCCAGAGTCACAATAATTCTATAGTAGAATACCAGTAAATCCACTCTAATCCATAGTTTATTCCTCCATCCTGAGGATCCTGGGATGGCGAAGTCACCTCCACCTCTCAATCAATAGGGAGCTGGTGGATGGAATTCTCTTGCTTGCAGCTGTAGACTCTCTCGGTTCCCTGGAGTGGTGGTTGACCATCTTCACCTCCCTGTTAGCTGACGTGGGAAAGTCCAAAGAATTGGAGAGTAAGTGTAGCAACTCTACTGAGGCTCAGGGCCCAGCTGGCACATAGACAGTCCAGAGATTCAAGTCTCCTGAGTGTACACCAACACCAGCGCCAACCACAGTTTCAGTAAAAGTGACAGAAGAGGCCTGTGTAGCGAGGTCACACACGAGTACAGCTCCATCACACTCAGGAGCACAAATTCCAAAATAGGACCCACTGGCAAAGCACTGAACTCCAGAGTCATCTGCCATGACCGTAGGACCTGGGTCTCTCCATAGTCCTCAGGAGCACCACTACCTGGGATTGTATCTACTTTGGCTGTCTCTCAGATCCTGCTGAGGTGAACCTAAGCAACACCCTTCTGATGACCTCCCAACTCATTTTGAAGTCTCTTAGTGATATAAACTTATTTGTCTTTACCATTTCCCCTTTTTTTCAAGGTCTACTGGAAAAACTAACTATGGAATTTATTTGGAAGGGAAAGAGGACCTGAATAGCCAAAGACATTTTGAAAAAGAAAAATGAAATCAGAGGAATCACACTACCTGACTTTAAAACATACTACAAAGCTATAGTGATCAAAACAGCCTGGTATTGGCACAAGGACAGACATACTGACCAATGGAAATGAATTGAGAGTTCTGATACATATCCTTACATATACACTCATCTGATATTTGACAAGGCCACCAAGCCCTCTCAACTGGCAGAGAATGGCCTCTTCAACAAATTGTGCTTAGAGAACTGGATATCCACTTGCAAAAGAATGAGAGAGGAATACCATCTCACATCTTATAGAAAAATCAACTCAAGATGGATCAAAGATTTAAATATAAGAACCAAGACCATAAAAGTCTTGGAAGACAATGTAGGGAAGCATCTACAGGATCTTGTGATAAGAAATGGCTTCATGAACTTCACACCTGTAGCAGTTTGATATGGTTATGAATTCCAAAATTAGAAATTGGATTATGTTTGTAATCTGATATATACCTGGGCATGATTAAGTTATGACTAGGGCTTTAATTGGGCCACATCAGTAGGGCATTGAGTCACCACTCTTGGTGAGTGGGGACTCCTAGATAAAAGTCATGGCAAAGGACAGAGTTGAGGGTTTTTAATGTTGGAGTTTTGATGTTGAAGTTTGATGCTGAAGCCTTAAACTGGAGCCCTGGGAAGTAAGCATACAGAGAAAAGAGAAGCAAGCCCCAGGAAGAGAGGAATCCTGAGCTTAGGAGAAGCAAGCCCTGGAAAGAGGAACCCTGAACCCAGAGAGAAGCAAGACCCTGGAAGGGAGGAACCCAGGAAGCCTGAACCCTCATAGATGTCAGGAGCCATCTTGCTCCAAAACATGAAAATAGACTTTGGTGAGGGAACTAATCTATGCTTTACATCCTGATATCTGTAAGCTCCTGCCTTAAATAAATACCCTTTATAAAAACCAACCAGTTTTGGGTATTTTGCATCAGCACCCCTTTGGCTGACTAATACAACACCCAAAGCATGAGTAGCGAAAGAAAAAATAGATAAATGGGACCTCCTCAAAATTAAGTCCTTTTGCACCTCCAAGGAGTTTATCAAGAAAGTGAAAAGATAGCCTACCCAATGGGAGAAAATATTTGGTAAACATATATCTGATAGGAGTCTAATATCCAGCATATATAAAGAAATCCTATATCTCAAAAATGAAAAGCAAACAACCCATTATAAAAATGGGCAAGAGATTTGAACAGATACTTCTCCAAAGAAGAAATTCAAATGGCTAAAAAGCATGTGAAAAGATGCTCAACATCACTAACTACTAGGGAAATGCAAATCAAAACTACAATGAGATACCAACTTACACCTATTAGACTGGTGGTTATTAAAAAAACAGAGGACTACAAGTGTTGGAGAGGATGTGGAGGAATCGAAACACTCATCCACTGCTGGTGGGAATGTATAAGGATCCAGCCATTCTGAAAGACAGTTTGTCAGTTCCTCAAAAAACTAGCTATAGATTTGCCATATGATCCAGCAATTCCACTGCTGGGTATATACTCAGAAGAGCTGAAAACAAGGACACGAACCAACATATGCACACCAATGTTCACAGCAGCATTATTCACTATTGCCAAAAGTTGGAATCAACCCAAATGCCCATCAACAAATGAATGGATAAACAAAATGTGGTATATACATATAGTGGAATACTACTCAGCTGTAAAAAGGAATATAATACTAACATGGATGAATCTTGAGGACCTTATGTTAAGTGAAGTGAGCCAGACATTGAAGGACAAATACAACATGTCCTCTCTGATATGAATTAAGCAAATCAAGCTATCTCAGAGAGCTAGAGACTGGAAGATAGGCTTATAGGAAATAAGGCGGGAGAGGAAGGTTATGAGCCAATGCCCACATGGGTGAAATCTATAATAAAGTGGAGGTAAGTAGTTGTGCAGTGAAGGGATAAGACGGAGGCATAGGAATAGTATTGGGTTGAGCTTTGCAGGCTTGAGGGGGACTAGGGTTGGTCCAAGGAATTAGGGGGAGAGTTGGGCATGAGCAAATGAACACAGGAGATTGTCAGGTGTGTGGTTCAAACTATAATATTGTGAAAACTCTTTAGAAAATATAATAAGGAAAGGTTACTGGTATAAGGTATTTGACGGGGGATCTGGCAAGGGGTGACAGGAAGTTTTTGAGGACTAATTCAATTTCTTCACTGGTAATTGATCTGTTGGGGTCTTCTGTTTCTTCTAGAATCAGTGTAGGTTCTTCATGTGTTTCAAGGGATTTGTCCATTTCATCTAGGTTGTCAAATTTATTGGCATACAGTTTTCATAGTATCTTCCTATGATCCTTTTTATTTCTGCAGGGTCAGTGGTAATGTTCCCCTCTCATTTCTGAGTTTATTTGCATCTTCTCTCTGATTTTTTTCTTTGTCAATCTACCTAAGGGTTTGTCAATTTTATTGCTCTTTCCAAAGAAGCAACTTTTGTTTGGCTTTGTTATTAATAATTCTCTTTATTGTTTAATCACAATTTCATTTATTCCTGCTCTCATCTTGTTATTTATTTCCTTCTGCTTACTTTGGGATTAGTTTGCTGTTCTTTTTCTAGTTCCTCCAGGTGTTCAGTTAGGTCTTGGATTTTAGCTCTTTCTTCTTTTTTAATGTAAATATTTAAGGTTATAAATTTCCCTCTCAACAGGGCCTTCACCACATCCCATAACTTTTGATATGCTGTGTTCTCATTTTTGTTTGTATGAAGATATTTATCTATTTCTCTTGCAATTTTTTCTTTCACCAACTGATTGTTTAAGAAAGCATTATTTAACTTCCAATTATTTGCAGATTTTTCAGTTCTCCACATGTTATTGATTTTCAGCATAATTCCGTAATGGCCAGAGAAAATGCTTAATATAATTTCAATCTTTATTAATTTATTGAGACTTATTTTGTGACCCAACATGTGGCATGTCCTGCAGAATGATCCATATGCACTTAAGAAGAATGTGTATCCTGTTGTGTTGAAGTGCAATTTTCTATATATATCTGTTAGGTCTAGGTCATTTATTATATTACTCAAGTTCTGTTTCTTTATTCATATTCTGCCTAGATGTTCTATCTATTGATGTCAGTGATGTATTGAAATCTCCAAATTTTATTGTAAAGGTGTCTGTTTCTCTCTTCAGCTTTGCCAGTGTTTACCTCATGTATTTCAGGGCACCATGGTTAGGAGCCTAAATATTAATGATTATTATTTCTTCTTGGTTTATTGACCCTTTTATTAATATACAGTGTTTTACTTTGTCTCATATCAGCTTTTGACTTAAAGTCTATTTTGTCTGATCTTAGAATAGCTACTATGATCTTTTATTATTATTATTTGAATAGAATATCTTTTTCCATCCTTTCACTTTAACCTACTTGTATCTTTGGATCAAAGGTGAGTGACTTGTAAACAACATGTAGTTGGATCATGTTTTTTGATCCATTCTGCCAACCTATGCCCTTTGATTGGGGTGTTTAAACCATTAATATTCAGTGTTTTAAATTAAAGTCAGTACTTACTTATGCCAATTTGTCCTTTAGTTTTATATGTCATATTTTTTTTGTCTCTCTTTTCCTTTATTGCAAACTCCTTTTCTGTTTGGTTGATCTGCTGTGATGTGTCTGACTGATCTCATTCCTGTTTCTGAATATTTTTTAAAATACTTTCTTTGTAGTTACCCTGGGGTTTATGGTATATAACCTACATCTGTAACCTACTAATTTGAAAAAATACCAATGAAGCTTCAATAGCATACACTTTTTTTCAATAGTGTACACTTTCTATGCTCCCATACCCCTTTTTCTCCTCTTTATGTTCTTTTTGTCCCACTTTAGTACTTTGTATGTTGCACATCCATTATCAGGAAATATGCCTTTTTCTTCTTCTATTTTATCTGGCTCTTTTAGGAATTAAAGAGTAGAGTTATATATTCAGGATACAGGGAGAGGAGGTGGCTCAAGCAGTTGAGTACCTACCTTCCACATGGGAAGTCCCAAGTTTGATTCCCAGTGCATCCTAAAGAAAATGAGCAAACAACAAGCAAAGAGATGAGGAAGCCAACACAGGGGAACCAATGTTGCTAAGTGGTTGAGCACTAGCCTCCCACATAGGAAGTTCTGGGTTCTATCCCCAGTCCCAGTATCTCAAAAAAAAAAAAAAATGCAGTATTATTGGTTTTGCATTTATCCTTTTAGTTGCCCTCACTAATGATCTTCATTTCTTCCAAGCCACCTTTGTCTGTGTCTATCTGTGAATTATTTTTAATTCCTCCTCCTTTTTGAAGGAGAGTTTCACAGATAAAGAATTTGTGGCTGGCAGTTTTCTCTTTCAGTAACTTAAATATATCATACTCCTGTCATCTCACTTCCCATGGTTTCAGTTGAGAAATTGGCACTTAGTCTTATTGAGGATCTTTTGCATGTGATGAATCCCTTTTTCTCTTGATGCTTTCAACATTCTCTCTTTATCACTGGCATTTGACATTTGGATTCATATGTGTCTCAGAGTAAGTCTATTAGAATTTATCCTGTTTGGAGTATATTGTACTTCTTGGACATGTATATTCACATCTTTCATAAGATTTGGGAAATTTGGGCCGTTATTTCCTCAAATATTCTTTCTGCTCCTTTTCTCTTCTCATCTCCTTCTGGGACACCCATGATGTGTATGTTTGTATGTTTCATGCTGTCACTCAAAACCCTGAAACATTGCTCAATTTTTTTCTATTATTTTCTCTATCTGTTCTTCCGACTGTATGATTTTGATTGTACCATCTTCTAGTTTGCTGATTCTTTCTCCTCCCTGTTCAACTCTCTCGTTGTGGGGAGTGGATGAAGCTCAAGCAGTTGAGTGCCTGCCTCCCACATGGGAGGCACCAGGTTCGGTTCCTGGTGCCTCCTAAGGGGGAAAAAAAAAACAAGCAGACATTGGGTCAAAACAAAGCAAAACAAACAAAAACTCAGCAAGCAGACAATGAACAGAAACAACAAGCAAACATATGAGGGAGCCATCCCAGGTGGAGAAAAGGAATTAAATGAGTAAAAAAAAAAAAAATTCTTCTGTTGTATGCTTCTAGTGTATTTTAAATCTCTACTATTGTGCCTTTCATCCCCATAATTTCTGTTATGTTTCTTTTTATACTGACAAATTCTTCTTCATACTCACACATTGTCTTCTCAATATCCTTTACCTCTCATGCATGCATATTTTCCTTTATCTCCTTGAATTGACTTAGAGATTTGCTAGAACATCTGTGATTCATTGTTTCAACTTCTGTGTCTTCTATGAAGTTTTAATGTTTTCCTTAGTCTGAGCTATATCTTCCCATACATCCACACTGTTACTTCACAAAAATAATTCTTACAAGGCATTTGCTAGTGCAATAGCAAAACTAAACTCATAAAAATAATGTATTAAATTTGTGGCACTTTCCAAAAGCATTAAGAGAATGTTACCTTACTTATAGTTAGAAAAACATCTTAGCTGAACAGATATTCAAAACAAAAGCAGAAGCTAAAAAAAATCCCTTGTCCAATTACATAATAAAATGAAATGTATGATTTGCTTATCTTTCAGACCGTGATTAGTAACAAAATGAAATGAAACATGTAAAAATAATGACACTGCTAGAGAAATGATATCCTTTCTGCTGAAGCAGAATACATTTAACAGACTCACCAACAACCCGGCAAATTGTTTACCACATCTATATCAAGAGCAAAGTATTCCTGAGGAGCCAGTGTGAACACAAGCTTTGAACTTAAGTTTTCTGGTCTAGGAGTCAATTTAAAGAGACAAAATTTACCTACAGTGTATAAATTATGTTTTTCTGAATTTGAAGGATAACTGCAAGGTCTTGCTTAAAAAGATACACACATATTTCCATTGAGCAAGCACAGCTCACTAATCAACTTTATTCTGTTTCCCATGGACATTTCCCCTTAAATATCTCTTCAAACTTGATCAGACTGCCAGGAAGAAAATTGTGGCAGGCGCCATGAAGTTTCTGGTCAGACACCTGTAATAGAGATTCTTAGATGAGTAATAAAGATGTCCAGCCCACATAAATGTCCAAATTTTGTAAGTGTTTTAGTATTAAACCTTTTCCTTCACAGTGTTCAAGGTTACTGAACACCAGGAAGCCTGAAGTCAAGGACCTGTTGAGAAGAGCTTGTGTTTCTATTTCTCATCATCCTGTCTTCCTCTAACCTTATTAATGACCTACATTAGGATCACACACAAAAAAGATAAGAAAAAATACAGAAAAGTTTTAATTTGACTGGCACTGGGCCTGCCAGTTGTTTAAAGCAGTCCATACTCCAGAGACCATCCCTTTCGCATTCCCTAGGGGCCTTTTTCCTACAATACCCTAGATGCAGGTGAGGCATTCTGCTCAGGCCTTCACTCAACCAGCCTCTAGGCATCTGGTGATAATTCTCTCATTTCTCTCTGCTGGTGGGCCTCCTGGATAGAACTTAAGATGATCCACTGTTTTTCTCTCACATTCTTGAATATGTTCCATGTCTGACTGACAGAAACTCCTCTTACGTACTTTGCCCTGATGTGCTGTGAAAGTTTAGGACACCTAACACATCCACCTCTGGCTTATACACTAGCAGCCAGTCTACCTGTTTCTTGCCTTCTTGCTTCTCAGATAGGAGTCAGAAACCACTACAAGATGTACCCAACTGCCGGAACTCATTGACAGCCATCTTGCTTGGCTTTAAATGAGGATGGAGGATTATTAAGCAACATTATCCCAAACTGAAAAATACTGCAAATGAACAATTGCATCTCTGTGCAATGTAATACAAAACACTGCCTGTAAGTCCACCCAAAGATTATCTTATTCTCTAAGAAGTGTACTTTGGCAGTTTGATATAGTTTATGAATTACAAAAATAGATTTTGGATTATGTTTGTAAACTGGTCTGTTCCTTCAGGAGGATATATTGGATTGGATTCAGAGGTTTCTCTCTTACTTGGTTAAATTATGATTAAGGAGCCATGTCAAGAGGTAGTTGAGTCCCTGGCCCCTTCGTGGGTGGGGACTCACAGAGAAAACAACAAGGCAGAAAAGTTAGAATTTTTATCCTGGAGCCTGGGAAGTACACACACAGAGAAGCAGATATGTGAGGAAAGACAGAAGGCTCCATTAGATGTGGCAGAGGCACCAGAAGGAGAGACCAGCCATTTGCCTGACAGTTTATAGCTGGCCTTCAGGATAGAGCAAAGCAGCTGGAGTCCAGAGAGAAACGAGTCCTGAGAGAAAGGCAAGACTTGTCCCAGCCTGCAGCTGAGATTAGAAGAATCTGGGACCATGGAGCCTTGGGAGGAAGGAAGACTGAACCCTCACAGACATTGCCCATCATCTTGCATCAACACGTGGTAACACTCTCTGGATGAGAAAGTATCTCTTATGGTATCTTGAATTGGACACTTTATGGCCTTGTGACTGTAAGATTCTACCCCAAATAAATTCCCTTTATAAAAAACAACCAATTTCTTGCTTTTTGCATCAGTATACCATTTGCTGACTAATACAGAATTTGGTACTGAGGAATGGGGAAGTGCTTTTATAATTACCAAAATGCTGTAACAGTTTTATAAATGGGTAAGGAATATTTTTTGGAAGAATTGTGAGATACTTGGTAGAAAAGACCTACAGTGCTTTGCAGAGACTGTTGGTATACTAAAGAGACTTTTTAAGAGGCCTTAGAAGTAAATGGTGAAACTATTATTGGAAACTGGAGGAAAGGTGATCCTGTTTTAAAGTTGCAGAGAACCTAATATGATTGACTCCTGATGTTTTATGTAAGGCAGAATTTGAAAATAGTAAGCCTGGACATTGAGTTGAAGAACTTTCCAAAATAAACTCAGAGAATGTGGTTTGGCTTCTCCTTATAGCTTATAGCAAAATGCTAAATGAGAGAAATAATCTGAGAACTGAACTGTTTGGCACAAAGAAACCAGAAACTCATTCTGGAATTCCAAGCCTCTGGAAATCAAGCCCCCAGATGCTAGTGCCCCATTTAAGGACTTAACTAAACTTGGAGCTTGTAAGTCAGGATTGAAAATACAGTTATCTAGGAAAGATTTGTGGAAAGTTTTACTCTCTGATGGCTTGGACCCCTGCTTCTTGCATGCTAAACCAACAAGCTTTGTGAGAGGGTTGTATGAACAAAACCAGTCAACTTGGACTAAAAGGGACATCAACAGGAGATACAGAAGTGGAAATGACTTCAAGAGGAAAACCATGGAAGCTGAGATCTGGAATTAAGACATTTCCTCAGGCCAAGAGAAGAACCCCATCAATGTGTACAGACAGGGTGAGTTTCTTCTTGCAGTTGAAGAGTGTGGCTATTCCTGCCCAATGTTCAGGGAAAGTTTTGCTGCCCCAGGGTACAGAGAGGATGGAACACATTCCTCAAGGATTAGGGATGTGGAGGTCAAAGCTGCATAGGTCTGAGAGGGGTGGGCCTGTTCCCCAAGGATTAAGGAAGGCCAGATCACCAGACTGGACCTGTATGTCAAAAGTTAGAGAGAATGTTGTCTTTACTCTTTTTTTTTTTTTTTTGGTTTTCATAAAGGGTATTTATTTGGGGTAGGAGCTTACAGATACCAGGCCATAAAGCATAAGTTACTTCCCTCACCAAAGTCTATTTTCTTGTGTTGGAGCAAGATGGCTGCTGACATCTGTAAGCATTCAGTCTTCCTGGGTTCCTCCCTTCCAGGGTCTTGCTTTTCTCTGGGTTCAGGGTTCCTCTCTTCCTGGGTCTCTAGCTTAAGGCTTCAGCATCAAACTCCAGCATCAAATCTCCAACATCAAAAACCCTCAACTCTGTTCTTTGCTATGCCTTTTATCTGTGAGTCCCTACCCTTTGATGGTGCCACAAGGTTTACTTGAATCCAATATAATCTCATATGCCCAGAGGAAAAGACCAGTTTACAAACATAACCCAATATTTCTTTTTGGAATTCATCAACAATATCAAACTGCTAGAAAGAACAGTAATTTTTTTTTAAGTAACCACATGCTGGAGAAAGACCCTGTGAATGCAATTAAATGTTGTCCTCACTTTGCTGTACTAGAGAGGTTAAAACTCTAATCCAAAGATTGGGTAAGGTGTGGCAATCACCCCAACACTCTTCAAGGGTGGGGTCTGGAGCTTGGTCAACACCCAGATGCTTGATGAGGGCGAAACTAAGAAAATGACCGTTGGGCAAGCCTGTGGAAAGGGTGGGTCCCTATGAGGCCCCAGGGAGAAGAAACCATCATCTTAAGAACGACTTTCAGACTTTGACATCTAATGAAATATGCAATGCAGGTTTATGGAACTATAGGGGACCTAGGACTTATGTTTCCCTTCCAATTTCTCCTTATTGTAATGAAAATGTTTATCTTTTTTCTGTCCATTTGTGTATTGGAAATAGATAAGTGGTTTTGTTAGTTTCAGAGGTCCATAGCCAGATGGGACTTTGCCCCAAGACAAACTGTATTTCTTTAAACTGATTGTGATATGAATCTGTATTAGAATTGTGCTGATTTAGGGTTTTTTTCTAGTATTGTAATATCCTTTTGGAATTCAGAGGGTGGACTACAGCATTTTGATATTGTTTATGAATTCCAAAAATAGATTTTGGATTATGTTTGTAAACTGGCCTCTTCCTCCAGGAAGATTATATTGGGTTGGATTCAGAGGTTTCCCTCTTACTTTGTTAAATTATGATTAAGGCTTTGATTGGGCCATGTCAATAGGAAGCTAAATCCCTGGCCCCTTGGTGAGTGGGGACTCACAGAGAAAGCAACAAGGCGGAGGAGTTAGAGTTTTGATCCTGGAGCCTGGGGAGTACACACACAGAGAAGCAGATACATAAGGAAAGGCATAAGGCTCCATTAGGCACTGCAGAAGCCCCAGGAAGAGAGACCAGCCATTCGCCTAATAGGTTACAGTGGCCTTGAAGCAAGAGCAAAGCAACTGAGCCTAGAGAGAAATGAGCTCTGCGGTAGAGACAAGACCTTAGCCCTGTCTGTGGCTAAGATTGGAAGAAGCTGGGACCATGGAACCTTGGGAGGAGTAGGAAGACTGAACCCTCGCAGACATTGCCCACTATCTTGCATTAACACGTGGTAACAGACTCTGGGTGAGAAAGTAGCTCATATGGTACACTGAGTTGTACTCTTTAGGGTCTTATAACTGTAAGCTTCTACCCCAAATAAATACCCCAAATAAACACCCCAAGTAAAAAACAACTGATTTCTGGTATTTTGCATTAGCACCCTTTGGCTGACTAATATGTGTACTTTGATATGTTTATTATTCACTATAGATAAGGGTACAGATTCTATAATGTTAGAAAACATTCTCAAAGGTTTTCATTTTATTGTCCTGTAGAACATAAACCAGTTGTGTATCTAACCTACATATCTTATACCAATATTTTTCTTTAACAGGTAATTCTGGTGGCACTGTGAAGATAGAGCAAAGGGACAAAAATGTAGTTGCACTAGTCCAAGACATAAATCAGTGGAGGGAACACAGATCAGGTAGAATGGATTCAATGAGATTTTATAAACTCCCAACAGGTCTTGGAAACCAAATAAATGTGGTTGGTGAGGAACAGGTAGCAGAGATATGGGTTCCTAGATTTGATAGTTTGGATGACTGAGAAAATAATGCTGATAAACAACCCAAGGATAGCTGTAGGATAAACAGTTTTGAGGGCAGTGGGTATGGGGTGAGAAAGAGGATCAGAAATGAATTCAGTTTTGAAGTTTTTAGTTTCTGGATGCTAGTTTCACATACAAGTGGGAAGAAGTCAGAAATAAGAAACAATAAAATATAGAATGATGGGGGATGACCATATATATTAGGCTGTCAAGTTCATATAAGTAGCAATAAAAGCTAAAGAAATGATTGAAATTCTCCAGAGGATCTTGAAAAAGTTATGGAGGAGATGGTTTTGAGAGGTACATTCATCCAGTATTCCTAAAATAAATTCAGTACGAAACCCTACTTGGCCTTTTTTATCCATCAGTGTTTATTGCAGGGTACTCCATAAATAAGGACGACAACCTGAATAAATTTATTAATGTGACCTCCCAATTATTCTCATTGCCATTCCTACATTTTTTATAGACAAACATGACTCCTAATCTAGTAATAATAATAATAAAGGACTAACACTGGTCCCTAAAAATTGAGTTGCTATTACCAAGACACCTTTTGTATTTTTCATGAAATGGAGTCCACAGAAAGTGAAGATAGGACTCATGTGATGAGGTATTTAGAAAGCCAAAAGGAATGAGGGAATAATTTGTTGGGAAGCAAATGCACTATTTTATTTCCTTTTTCACCAGAGTATCTAATTTAATGTAAGGTTAATATTTGTTTCTATCACAGGACTGATAAACAACTATGGAGGGCACCCATAGCCCGCCCTTCATTCCCCTACCTTTGCCTTGGCAGCCATGTTTCACTGCATCAGTCAGCCTACCCTGGTAGCAGTGTATTAGACAAATGTCCACACAAGACCCATTACATACTCTCTTAAGACAATGTGGAATCAAGATTGAGAGAAACTCACCTGTGGAAACAATATTCTCTCATATGGGAAGGGAAGGAAGAAAGAAAATAAAGGGAGAAGGAACAGGGATGCACAGGTGAGAGACAGATTTTCTGAAAGCTTTCCCTTTCCTGAAGACTAGTTCTTATCCCAGCCTTGGGTTTCTTGATAAGTATTCTTCGTATCCTTAAAATGAAAACCCATTGTTATTTGAACAAGTATGAGTTGCTTTCTGTTGGGTGAAACAAAGAACACTGACTAAGCTGAGTACCAAAAGAATCACAGTATAAGGTAACTTTGTTTATAATGTAAGTCGAAAATACAGATCCCAAGAAAATGCTTTTAAACAACTGTAGAGCATTAATCTGTGCCTGATACAATTTATATTAATATTCCTACATAGACATATATAGGTAAGTCATGCTGTCATGGATTTAAAGTCATTTCCTAAATAAATAAATAAATAAATAAACAAACAAACCAGATCTCTTGTTTACTTTTTAATCAGTTTAATTTCTTAGTTTATTTGCTTTAAGTTTAGTTCTGCAAGTTTTGCTGGCAGACAATTATTTATAATTGATGTAGCTTTAGGGAAAAGCTAATCTTAAAATGAAAAAGTCTGACATTTCAGAGAAAAAGTCATTTATTTCTGATTCTTGCCAAGTTTTAATAAGTGTATCCTACTGTCTTCCTGAGATTTATGCACTGTTAGCTGTACTTTATTTGGAAAATTTGCATTTTTCTCTTACGCACTCAAGCTGGGAGGCACAAAACAAGAGTTACACGGTTTGTTTGACATGAGATGTCTAACAGTAATTTACTTTCATCAACTTTATTCTCCTACATTTCTGATCCCCAAGGGCAGATTTTTCATCAGATTTTTGGAAATATTTTATAATAACAGACTCACCTTTGGAGAAGCTGCTCCAAAACTATTCCTCAGGAGCTGTCACTGTCCCCACTATAGAACAAACTAGACTTACCATTGTCATGCCCACCGTGAATAATATTACCCATCCTCACATATATCAGAAAACCCACAATGCATCTAATATAACAAGCTTGGGTGAAGGTGATGACTCATTCAGATATTCACCAAATATTTTTTGAGTACCTACTATGTTCCAGGTACTTGGATAGCTAATGACTACAATCATGAACAAGACAGACTAGTGCTTAGTCCTTGTGGGAAAAAAAATAACCCAGAGGGATGTTTCAGGGTAATGCTGCTAAAAGCTGTGTAACTGCACAATAACATGGGAGCCCAGAGGAAGGATACAAGTCTAACAGCTGAGACTCAAGTAAGGCTTCCAAGCATAAGTCTTGTCTTATCTAGGTTATCTTAACTCCAAACTGGTTGGGAGAAAGGGGGAAGTGTCCTTAAGAAGTGTTCTAGATAGGGGAAAAGTCATATATGAACTTCTCTGCAGTGAGTTAGAATGTGTTAAGTTTAGAGAACCTGAAGATTTCTAGCATTGCTGAAACATGCAAGGGGCTTAAGAAAGGTGGGGTAGGAGGGACAGAAAGAGATGGGTACCATACAGCTCTGGCACAGGGGGACCAATTAAGAGGCTATTGCTGTAGTCTTGGAGACACTACTGTTCTAGGCCAAGGTAAAGAAAGCAAGGCTGAAGAAAAATGAAAGAATCCAGTCCTTATGCAAAAAAAAAAGTCATCAATGGGCCTGGAATTGATTAAATGAGAGGTTAAGGAATGAAGGATGGCCCTCAAGATTTATGGGTCTGAAAATAGGATAAAAATTATTAGTTCGTACATTCATTTAAAACATATTGCGTACCGACCATATACCAGGTATTGCTTTTAGGGGTAGAACACAAGACAGAACAGACAAGCTCTTTGTCCTCTGTTTCATTAGAAAAATTTGGGGTACTCCCAAACCTATTTTTATTTATTCCCTGAAGAGAATAAAACAGGCCAAAAGGATCAACAATTTTCTGGAGTTGGATCCTATTTCCGTTAGCATAATCAGAGAGAACCTCTCTGAGGAAGTGATAATTACAATGAGCACACCATGGTGATAAGGAGCCAGTCATGGGCAATGTTTCCACAGTGGGAATGTTTCCACAATTGGAACATCAAAGTCTTAGGATGGAAAGAATGAGTGTGGTTTAAATATGGTGAATAAGAGGAGAGAGTTAGAAGATTCTTATCTAGGCAGGAAGGTAGGAGACAAAAACTAAGGTAAAGAGTTTCTATCTTATTCTAATTAATACAGGACATCATGAAAGAATTTTAAGCAAGGAAGTAAAAAATGATTTACATTTTTAAGAAATTACTTTGGCTGCTGGAGGAGATTGGACAGACGGGGCCAAAATGCAGAGAGATCAGTGAGAAAACTAATGCAACACTCCAGGCAAGACAATCACCAAATGACTCAGTGACTGTCTTAAAACATAGGATGACTGCTCTAACAATACCCAACTAAACAGTAGCTTAAACAAGATCAATATTGATTTCTTTCTCACTTAACATTTAGTATAAGCAATCCAGGCATGAAATGGTGTCCTTAAAATAGACTCTATTGTGTTGTCTTTCTCAACACTTGGCATTCATTGAATGGTCTAAGTTGATGGTCACAGCTCTTGCCATCAAGCTGGCATTCAAGTCAGTTGGATTTGAGGAAGAAAAGAGGAAAGTAAAGACACTACCTTTTCTTTATTTTTCTTGTGAGAACTGATTTGTGATAAATCTTACTTTCTTTAAATTTGCATCTCTTTCATAGTGAGCTTGAACTTATTTTCTAGTGGCCATTTGAACTGCTACTTCTAAAAACTGCCTATTTTCAACATGATTGAAATTTTATTGTTACTACTTTACTTCTTGTGCACAAAGGCCATATTTTCTTTTAATCAGTTTTGTCAAGGTATAATTCACAAACCATAAATCATACCCATTTTAACTTTACAGTTCAATGAGTTTTGACAAATGTACACATCTGTTTATCTACCATTAGAATCAAGATAAAGAACATATACATTTGTGGCAGTTTGATATTATTGATGAATTCCCAAAAGATATATGGATTATGTTTGTAAACTGGTCTGTTCCTCTGGGCTAGTGATACCCTTAGATTGCATTGAATCCAGAGGCTTCACTTTTATTTGATTAAATTATGATGCGGGCTTTGATTGGGCCGTGTCAGTAGAACATGTTAGGACTCACAGAGAAAACAACAAGGAGACAAGACAGAATTCTAACATTGGAGCCCCAGGACATAAACACACAGGAGAATGACAAAGAGGAATAGACATGGCTCTGTACACATGGCAGAAGCCCCAGGAAGAGAGACAAGCTGTTTGCCTGATAGTTTACAGCTGCCCTTGTAGAGAGAGCAGAGCAGCTGAACCCAGAGAGAAATGAGCCCCAGGAAAGAGACCAGACTTATCCCAGCCTACAGCTGATATTGGAAGAAGCTGGGACCACAGAGCTTTAAGGGGAAAAGGAAGCCTGAATCCTTGCAGATGTCAGCAGTCAACTTACTCCAACATGTGGCAACAGACTTTGGTGAGGGAAGTAAATTTACACTTTATGGTCTGGTAACGTAAGCTTCTACCCCAAATAAATACCCTTTATAAAAGCCAACAGATTTCTGGTATTTTGCATCTTCACCCCTTTGGCTGACTAATACATCATTAAAAAAAAATTTCTGCTTGCCTCTTATCCCCATGTACCTGCAACCCTAGGCAACTACTGATAAGCTTTCTACTACTATGGAATACTTTTATCTGTTCTGGAATTCCTAATAAGTGCAATTATATAGTATGTACTCTTGTGTAAGCCTTATTTCACTCAGCCTAATGTTCTTGAGGTGTATCCATGTTGATTGATGAACACTTTGTTCCCTTCTATTGCTGAGGACTATTCCATTGCAGAGACATACTACCAATTGTTTATACATTCCCCTGTTAATGGACATTTGATTATGTCCAGCCTTTGTCTATTATGAATAAAGGTGCCATAAACATTTGTGAACCAAATGTGAAAATATGTGTGGACATATTTTTGTTCCTTTCTCTTAGGTAAGTATTTTAATTTCTATTGAATACCTAAATACCTAAAAATGGGATTGCAGAATCATATGGTAAGTTTATGCTTAACTTTATAAGAAACTGACAAACTACTTTTCAAAGTAGTTGTACCATTTTATTTCCTGCTAACAATGAATGAGAATTCCAGTTGCCTCTCCACTTCTTTTATGGCATTGACTTGGAAGTTGTGTATATGGCTTTGGCCTATATCCCATTAGGCAGCATTTAGTCACAGCATTTAGTGTCAACACCTGCCTGCCAGGAAGCCTGAAAATACAATCTGTAGCTGAGTTGTCAGGTATCTTTCTAAAAATCGGGGTTTCTATTTACAAAAGAAAGAAATTAAAAATGGAAATATTGGGAACTAACTCTGCAAGAAGGGGAAGAATCAAAGCTAGCTTCTAGATGTTGAGTGAATATTGGTGCCATTAACTGGGGAAGACTGGAGAGGGAAGGGGTATAAACAAGAACTCCATTTTGATATATTAAATTTGAGATGTTGGACATCCAAGTGGATGTGTGAGTAGCCTGTTCACTATACCTAGCTAGAGTTTAAGTCAAGGATCAAGCTGGAAATATAAATTGGGGAATCATCAACATATGGACAGAATTTAAAGTCATGGGATGTGATGAGATAAACCAGGAAGTAAAAGTAAATACAGGGGAAGCGGATGTGGCTCAAGTGATTGAGCTCCCATCTATTATATGGGAGGTCCCAGGTTCAGTTCCCTGGCTTCCTGGTGAAGGCAAGTTGGCCCATGCAGAGAGCTGGTCCGTATGGAAAGCTGACACAACAAGATGATGCAATTAAAAAGAGACAGAAGAAAGACATGAGAGACACACACACACACATACACACAAAAAAAACCCAGGGAGCTACAGTGGCTCAAGCAATTGAGTGCCTCTCTCCCAAGTCAGAAGGTGCCAGGATCAGTTTTCAGTGCCTCCTAAAGAGAAGACAAGCAGATACAGAAGAATGTGCAGCGAATAGACACAGAGAGCAGACAGTGAGTACAAGCGGCAAGGGGAGGGTTGGATAAGTAAATAATAAAATAAAATTTTAAAAATATAAATATGGTTTTCATCCCATGGTAGAATGATTTCACAAGCTGTTTTCAGAGACCAAGCTACAAGTATAATTTATGGCAGAATACTAGTTAGTCTAAAACAAAACTACACAAAAACCACTTTGATCCTTTCTGGTAACATAGTCAACCACTTAGGTATTGCATTTCCCAGCCTCTCTTGCATCTAGGTGTGGCCATATAACTAACCTCTTACCAACAGAATATGAATAACACCGTTTCCCTGGCAGCTTAGCATGTACACGTCCACAAAGACTGTTATTTAAAAGGACACATTAACTTCTTATTTAAGCCACTGCATTTGGATTTTTTAGTAGCTTAGATCTTACTTCAACTGATTCATGAAGCATATCCAATTTCCTATCTGCAACTAAACAAATCTCTATTGTCACTTGTTTTATTCATTTTTATTGGTTTTATCACAATCTTGTTTATTTTTAACATTACTTATTTGGTTTTATTTTTCAAAAAGTGTTAGGTTGCTAGTATTTCTAAATTGCTTCAAGAAATAAAGTAATGATATTATCTTCCAGAATATTAATGAATATGTTCTTCATGTATTTGCAATTCTTTCCAGTCATTGCTTCAATTAATTCTTGATGCTAAAGGAAAAAAAAAAAGCTAATGTGGTTGTCCTCATTTCACTGAAGAGGAAACTGAAGTAGAGATATTAAATTATTTGCCCATAACAGCAAACCAAGTTAATGGAAAAGGTGGAAGTAAAATGCAATTATCTAACTTCTGTTTTTATTGAACTATTGGATTACAAGTCACAGCCAATTAAAACTATGATACAAGAGCTAAGCAGCATAACCTTTTTATCATGTAGACAACTCAGAAAACTGCCCTTCAGCACTTTGTAAAAATTTTAATGAAGTTCGTTGACCTTTTTCATTGTAATGTGAAATATTTTAAAATAGAAAACATAGTCAAGTTTTCAATACAATATCAAAAGCTGTTTATCTCTGACTCTATTTTCCAGTCCTTTCTCTATCCCTATCTTGATTTAATTTTCACATAATTGTGATGCATTAAATATAAATTTTGATTTAGTATATCTAGTGTTTCTTGACATAAGTGAAATTCAACAGAAATCCATTGGGTGGAGTTGTACTGTAACTTAACATTTCAAAGAGTTTCTCAATATTCTCATTTTTACTTAGCTAAGGGCTAAGTAGCATTTGTTATTTGAGGTCTTTAGAAATGTTTCCCCCATGGAAATTATTTGGAAATTGTTGGGTTAGTTGTTGTTTTCTTTTCTGATTGTACCAAATATAAATCAAATGCTCAGGGGCATAATTTAAGATTTAGTAATCTTGTCAGAATATATGGTTGCTTATTCTCTCAAAAATATGCAGATTAAAGAGATTAAATAGAAATAGCCATTGACTTATTTATTTTTTTTGTTTTTATTTTTATTTTTTTCTCTTTTTTTTATTCATTTTTTAAAAAAATATTACATTCAAAAAATATGAGGTCACATTCAACCCCACTACCCCCACCCCCCACTCCCCCCACAGCAACACTCTCTCCCATCATCATGACACATCCATTGCACCTGGTAAGTACATCTCTGGGCATCGCTGCACCCCATAGTCAATGGTCCACATCATAGCCCACACTCTCCCACGTTCCATCCAGTGGGCCCTGGGGGGATCTACAATGTCCCGTAGTTGTCCGTGAAGCACCACCCAGGACAACTCGAAGTCCTGAAAATGCCTCCCCATCTCATCTCTTCCTCCCATTCCCCGCACCCAGCAGCCACCATGGCCACCCTTCCCACACCAATGCCACATTTTCTCTGTGGACCTTGGATTGGTTGTGTCCATTGCACATCTATGTCAAGTGGGGACTTAGATTCCACATGGATACTGGATGCAATCCTCCTGCTTTCAGTTGTAGGCACTCTAGGCTCCATGGTGTGGTGGTTGACCTTCTTCAACTCCATGTTAGCTGAGTGGGGTAAGTCCAATAAATCAGAGTGTAGGAGCTGAAGTCTGTTGAGGCTCAGGGCCTGGCTATCATATTGTCAGTCCAGAGATTCAAATCCCCTAAATATATCTCAAACCCCAACACCAACTACAATTCCAGTAAAGTAACATGAAAGTCTTGTGAAAAGAGATCCCATCTGAGTCCAGTTCCATCACGCAGAAACACCAGCTCCAAAGAAGGGCCATCTGACATGGCAGTGAACCCCATCTGCCATGACCATAGAACCCGTGGGTCTCTTTAGCCCTCAAAAGAACCAATACCTGGGGTTGTATCTACTTGTATCTACTTTGTCTCTGAGACTCTGCTCAGGTGTGCATAAGGATAATCCTTCTGACAACCTCCAGACTCTTTCTTAGAGACTCGTAGCCATATAAACTCATTTCTCCTTTCCATTTCCCCCTTACATTAGGTCAAACAGCATTTTAAAGTCATGTTATTATATGTAGACAGGGATATTCTGTTGATCCGCATTGAACCTTTAATTCAAGGTCATTTTCTAGTTGCATCTTCAGCTGGTATTTGGTAGTGATCCCTCGGTGCCAGGGAGGCTCATCCCTGGATCCACTGACTTATTTAAAAGTGCTTCTCTGTCCTGTGATCCATTCATCTCTCAAACTCACATTTTTACTTCCATGAAGAAGAAAGGTACATAACTGATATTCTAATTCTTCTGAAATAAAAACCTCATTATTCAGATCCACTCTCATAGATGCTACAGCAAGACCCCCAAATTTTGACTTGAAAAACTAGCACCTCAAAAAAGGTTTGTACCTGCATTGACAATCAGGCTCATCTTTCATTAGGAATATTTCTGACTTACATGTGCACAAATATCAAGGGTCCAAGCCTAGAAATGCTATTTCGGCCAATCTCACATGGGCTTTAAGAATATGAACATTTTACAAGGATCTGCAGTGGTTCAGATACCATATACAAGAAACACCCTCCTAAAGGAAGGATGAAGAAGATGGGGAACTTGACATTGGTTACTTGTCAGTCACAATCATGAAAGGAAGTAGAGGCATATTAAAGCTAGGCTCTGGTTCAACTTTCCTTCTGATTTGTCCTCTGAGAGAAGCCCTAAAAATTTCTCACTTATCCCCTCGAACATACACTTCAACCCTCTCAGAAACCCACCCATAAGTAACCCACAGGCCAGTTACTTATGCCACTTAGAAGAAGCAAGGTCAAAGTTGCAGTGGAAAATGTTGAGATATGAATGGGGAGTAACAGATGGAATTAGATGAGTAGTTTCTTTGGTTCATTAGGGATTACTAATGTTCTTTCTTAGAAGGAGATAATGCCCTTAAATATTCCTTGATTTTCATCTGACATTTTGAATATAGTAGTTAACATGCTTGGTGATAACTGGTTCCACCTATGCCGAGATACTGGTCTTTTTATGCAGGAATGAGGTAGTGAATTCTCTTCTCCTGAGTGTAAACCTGGAATACATTAATAACAGACAGAAATTGCCAGTGTGAGAAAGGCAGCCAGGTATTATAGAAAGATCATAGGATGAAGAGTCCTGAGATCTGAATTTGAATCTTGCCTCCATACATAGCATCTGAATAAACAGGTTCAGTTCTTAGCATCTATGCATTTCTCATTTGTAAAATTTCAATCATAGTACTTTCACACCTTTCTCCAGCTGTAAGGAGGCTTACAAAAGAGCGTGTAATAAAAATACTTTGTAAACTAAGAAATGTTTCAAAAATCGCAATCCCCTTGTTTCTGATGATACACTCTCAATTCCAAGTCACTAGAGGTGCTGAACACTGCAAATTCTGAATGGAGGTCAAGAGTCTGTCAAAATGCCCACTGTCTTAGTTTGCCAGGGCTGCTATCATGAAGTACCACAGACCAGTTGGCTCAATAGGAATTTATTGTCTCACAGTTTTGGAGGCTAGAAGTGCAAAATCAAGTTGTCAGCAGGGCCATGCTTTCTCTAAAATCCACAGCATTCTGGTGGTGGCTTGCTAGCAGTCGCTAATTCAGTTTCTATGTCTGTCAAGTGAACATCTGTCTCCTTTTGGCCTCTTTGTTTTTAAACTTCCTCTGATTCTAAGAACTCCAGTCACATTGGATTAAATCCCACCTTTATTCATTCTGGCCTCATCTTAATTTATAAGCTCTTCAAAGATCTTATTTACAAGTGAGTTCACATCCACAGTACCAGCAGGTATTAGTACTCAAACATATCTTACAACATGATTTAATCTAAATACCCACTATTGTCCAATTAAATCAATATTGGGCACTTTTCTGTTCTCAGTGCAATGCTAATTCATATTACAGAGTTAAATATATGTTCCTTGTGGCCTGGATAATTACCAAGAATCATAGAATATTTGAGTAGAAAGACATATTATAACAGTTTTCCTGATCATAAGACTTACTTGGGGTATTTGCTAAAAACTGCAATTTCTGCCACCACATCATATATACTGAATCAGAACCTCCAGGGAAGGGGCCTGAGAATCTGTATTCTGTAATAAATACCCAGGAGATCCTTATGACTAGGAAAATATTAAGAAATTGTATCTTAGATATTTTTTCCAAAACTGCTAAATAGTATAAATATCATTCAGACAATACTCTTTAAAGTTGGCTAAGCCCACTTCTTCAAAGGGTAATATATTCCATTGTTGGTATATACCAACAATAGTCAATAATTGGTCAATAAAGAGTTGGGAAAACAAGACCACATACATGAAACAGCTGAAAGAACAGTAATTGATGATTTTTTGTTATGATCTACATCAATTCTAGGTGCTACATGCCTTTGGTTAAAGTAATGTTGACAAATATATACCCCAAAAATTAAAAGTATCCCATTCCAGGTTGTTATATGGGCCAGATCATGTGACAAGTGAATGTGCTTTCATAAGAACAAATAATGGTAAATTAGAAAACATTTTTACTTTCTTGTTTTTCATTACAACATCAATTAAGCTATGCGTGGCATTGTTTAAATCACATACCACACCCATGCCAGACACAGCCTCAGGAGAATGAAATAGGAACAATTACATGTTGGTTTCCTCCATTCACATATGTCCCTGAGACCCTCAGGGAAGGCATTAGGACTCATGTTTCTTTGTATTCCCTTTGCCCTGGCACAGAGAGAAAGATTTTCTCTGCACTTTTTTTCTCCTACTCTAGACTGTAGGACACTGACTTGGGCCAATTTTAAGAGTTTTTTAAAGGGTTAAAGGGTCAACTCCTTGCTCTGTAAGGTCCCTCTCAACCCCCTCTCCCACTCAATACAGGCTTTCCTGAGGAGAGTGTGAGGGGTGCCTCCTTTAAAAAGGGCCCATCATCTCTCTTATCTTTCCTTTCCTCACAGGATTAGGAAGCCTAGAAATAGCAGTATGACCTCAGACTCATTGGGGAGGCAAGTCTAAGCCAGTCTTATGTATACTTTTCTATTGCTATCTGTCCCTGGATCCTTTTCCTTTGATTCTGACTCTGGCCTTTTTGCCCAAACCATACTAAGTTACAAATTGGTAATGCTAATGACAAGATGTGCTGGTTTAAGTCTTTTGTGGGCTCCAGAAAATTCCATTCTTAAGCAAACCCATTCCTGTGCCTGTAAAGCCATTGTTTAGATGGAACCTTTTGATTAGAGTCAGTTAAGTATCTTTTGATTAGATCACTTCAGTTAAGGGTCTTTGATTAGATTGTGGGACCCAAGGTGGGTCTTAATCCCCCTGCTAGAGTCCTTTATAAATGGAGGAATAAAAAGCCACAGACACGAGAAAAAAGCTGCAGAGACAGAGAAAGGTACCAGAGGCCTGTGGCTGGAATCAGCAGAGCAAGAAGCATGAAAGAGGCACCTGAGTGGCTGGAAGAAAAGACCCATGGAGAGCAAGAAGCTGAAGCAATGAGGCCTGGAGAAGAGGAGAGAGATGAGCATATACTGCCATGTACCCAATTGTCCATAACTGAGCTCAGGAAGAAAGTGAGCCTGGTGGAGAAAGCAGAGACCGGCAGAGCTGCAATGTGCCTTGCCATGTGTCAGGAGTCCAGGGTCACGAGCAGCTGACCTTCAGTGAGACAGAATCTCTGATGATGCCTTCATGTAGACATTTTCACAGCCTCAGAAGTGTAAGCCTTTAACCAATATGTTCCCATTATAAAAGGCAACCCATTCTGGTATATTCCTCCCAGCAACATTTAGCAAACTAAAACACAAGAGTATGGAGTTGAAAGAAAAAGCCATATGACCTGCTTTGGTTTGAAGATTTGGCCTACCTGATATAAGAAGACTTATTCTTGGTTCACCCTAGCTTATGGCGTTCTATTTTAAGATTTGGCTCCAATCTTCAGTTAAATTAAAGTTCTCGTTCATCTAGCTTTGCCTCTTCTGTGTTTTGCTCAGGGATCACTTGAGTAAGAAGTTACCACAACATGATTTTGGAATTCTTGTTCTTCTGGAAAAATTTCTCCTTAATGGAGCCCAGTCTAATCCATGCAAAAACACCTCAAGGCTATTGTGCTGATCCTGGGCCTGATTGCTCTCAGATCCATTCTTGGTTCTTCCTCTGCTCCATTCAGTCTTATAGTACAACTGACTGCTATACAATACGTTTCCCTGTCTCCATATCAGCTGTTCCCAACTAGGTTTCATGTTTGTGTGAAAATATGAATAGCAATAGAATCAAGGACTGCCATCCTGGTCATAGCCTTAGTGAGTGATTGCGAGTATCAGGACTGCTATGATACACAAGTCCAGGGGCAACATTCACTTTGAAGTCTACATGAATGGCAGCCAATTGAATTTTACAGAATGTAGCTTATGTGGCCATTTTCAAAGAATGAGGCAGAAGGCTGTTGGCACAGGCAGAGTTAGAAATGTGAGGAGCAAAAGCATTTTAAGAATGATAATTTATAAGCAGACTGAATCAAAATTGGAAAACTGGAATTATTAATATAGCGGTGATGGAGGAAAGCCATCTCAGTGGATAAAATAACCAAAATACATATCAAAATGTAACAGGGAAGTAGATGTGACTCAAGTGATTGAGCTCCCACCTACCACATGGGATGTCCATGGTTCAGTTCTCAGTGCCTCCTAAAGAAGACAGCAAGCTTGCATGACAGGCAGGTGCAGTAAGCTAACACAACAAGAAGATGCAACAAGAGACACAAGAAGAAAAACATAATGAGAGACACAGCAAAGCAGGGGACAGAGGTGGCTAAAGCAACTTCCCGCCTATGTCAGAGGTCCCAAGTTCAGTTTCCATGTGCCTCCTAAAGAAACAAGGAAGACAACAGACATGGCAAGTGCAAACAATGAAGGGGTGAAGAGAAATCTTTAAAAAAAATGTAAAAGGAACAAGGTTGAACTTGTGGTAAGGTAAAGACCAGAGTTAGCAGGGGGAAAAAAAGTAAATGCAAAAGTAGGAGAGATGAATCACATAGTGTAATGTTTTTAAAATCATGGAAGGAAGAAGTCAAGACAAATGCACCTAATAGGCAAGCAGATTAGGGGACTCAGATAAAGCAAGATGAACATGGTAACTGGACAGTCACTATTAGGGAGAGTTAAAGTGACTGTGGGGGAAAATCTTGTGCTTGTTTTGGACCCAATTCTCTTTTACAGATCCCTTTGCTCCACGAAGTATTATAATTGCTATTAAGTTCCATGTGTTTTTGATTGAGAGCAATGCCAATGTTTAGATTTATGTGGAGGTAATGGTTTTTAAGCTTTAGGGTACACAAATATAACCCATCCCCAGGGATTCTGATTATTTAGGACCTTCACAAACCTGCTAATTCAGAGCTACGCAAACTGTGCTTTGAGGATGAGTGTGAGTCTGTGAACTTCTGTTAACAGTCTAAGAAGTGAAAAGGATATTGAGGATAAAGTGATTAGATACTTTCTGAACAATCTGACATTGCTGCAACATCCATGCCCAGGATTAGTGGACTTGTCTCATTGCACAGTGTAAAGAACAAAAATATCGGTTCTCCACAGTTGTTGTTTTGTTGTTGTTGTTGTTTTTGTGGAAGGTGGTAGGTAATAGTCCTTTATCATACATAGTGTAAGGGCCTTTATCAGATAATTCTGATGTAGATGGTTTATCAGCCACATTTTGAAGAAAATGCTATGAAGAAGTGTCATGAAAAATTCAATTCTGTCACAACTGAAACATGTTATTTGTATAGCAAATAAATATTATATTCTTATATATAATATATTTATTTCTATATCAAAGTGTTATCTGAATTGTTTTGGTGTTAGAATTTCATGGACTCACATATAACCTGAAATAAGTAAGTCAATGATTAGAATTCACCAACCTAGAGAATTTTATTATATTTGACCTATTTTCAAGAAGTAGCAACACATTTTTGTTTTGCTCTGTTATGTCGACACTAGTCATGAAGACCTGATATGTTACAAATTTTTAGGATTTATGAAGAATAGTCTGCAACTGACAAAAGCCTTTTCAAAATAAACACAGTGATGGTGATGCACTGACGTCTTTAAGGTTTTGTCTATGAACAATTTAATTGGAAAAACTACTAATGTAATTGCTCTTTTCTTCCTAAGAGCAAAAGATGATGAATACTAATATGGCAAAATTACTTCAGGGAATTGAAACTAAAACTATTTGCCTCTGCTTTCCACAGAGCTTAAATTAAATAAAATATTACCACTATGTCAGTTCTGCTTCTATTTATTGGAAAGAGCAGGGGGGAAAGCGCCATGCCCTTGACTGATAAGGGCAAGCACAAGACCAGATATCCCTTTCCCCCTTTTCTAATCATTAAATCCTTGAGTATCTTATTTATAAACGTGAAAAACTTGACTATTCATCTGCAGAATTGATATTAAGTCAGAGCAAAAGGTTCTCGGTGGTAGAAATCCAGCCTGTTTCCACGAATGTCCTCACGGGTCTTCCCAGTTCCAGTTCCTTACCATGGTTCTTGCCTTTTCCTACAGAATTCCTACTGATTGAAGTAAATTTGCGTGCAGAAGAGCCCCACTGGAGGTTTGCAAAGGTTAACAGATCCTCTCATAAATTTTTTAGATGGCCAATAGTGTCCTTTAGAATTGAAAAAAGTAAATAAATAAATTTACTCCCTATTCCATTCCAACATATGCACACACACAAATGCACACTTTCTTTTTTCCATAGTACAAGAAAATGATCAGGTATGTGTTATTTTCTTACTATATCTTCCTTGAAAGATTGACTAGCCTCATACGTTAATATTTCATTCCCAAATGTAACATGTCAAAGTGGAGAGTTGTGTTGATCAGCATGAAGTCAAAGGGTGAGAAATATTCCTGCTGCTAGGAAAACTGTTGTTAGTACAGTAGCCAGTAAATAAAAGGGAAAGGCAAGAGGGAGCCTTTTATGTTGAGAGAAATGCAGACGATGACAAAACTTATAAGGCTAAGGAAAAACAAATCATCTTTAGGAGAACTTTCACTGGAAATGGCTTTGCCTTTCGAAAAAGAAAAATAACTTGCTAAATCAGCAGTGTTTGGGGGACAAATCTAATGTGGTTTTTTGAAACACTAAACTTTATCTCCCAGGCAATAAAAATGATTGTATTTGCATGTAAAATGAGTTTAAGCTCATCAAATTGATGAGAGTCTGTGGCATTGGGGTGGGGGTGGGGGGATAGGGGAGATAACAAACAAGCAGGGAGCAAAAGAATCTAAAGCTTGTTTCTTGGTAGCAATGTGAGGTCAATAAGAATAATCCAAATGTGCCCATTTCGCCCTGGTATTTTATTTCATGAATGTGCTACAAGGAGAAAAGACTGAATGAGTACTAATTCTTGTTCAGTCATAGAGCTGTTTAGTCAAGCAAGATAAAAGATAATGAATATGTGATATACTTCATTTTAAAAAATGGAAAAAAAAAGATAATCTCTACATGGAAAGTTGATTTGTGGGCGCTCAAATTCTTTGTTTTGTTTATGTTTCAAAAATGTGTAGATCTGTCAAGATGTTTTATTGTTTCTTTTTTTTTTCCCTTTCCAATATTTTATCACGGCAAAAGGGACGACTTGACTCTGTGAAATGTAAATTTATTTTATCTTGAAATGTCAGATAGATTATTGTCATTCTACGATGAACAGAAAAAGGAATAAAATTCTCTGAAGGACCAGATAACACAGACAATAATAAGCTTTTACTGTGAAAAATAAAAAATCGCTAGTGCTTGAAAAAGTATTCCATCCAGATTTTTGTGATATGTATGTTCCATTAGCTAGCAAATATTTTCAATACCTAATAAATCTTATCATATAATATGTATAAATCAATTGTATAAAGATTTAATGAGCATTTATCATCATTCTTCATTAGTACTTACCACAAAACATTTTTTTGGTCTAAAGAATTGTGTTAACACATGAAAAAAAGTTTAGTTTTAGATATCTAATTTTTACAACCTTTTAGCAAAATTTGAGTAAGTGTGGGTGTTGTAGATTGAGTCTTGTACACCAGAGTTCTTAATCCTCTTTCATGTGGGTGTGAACCCACTGTAAATTGCATCTTGAAGATATTATTCTTAGTTAAGATGTGGCCCAACTGAAGAGGTTAGGTCTTAATCAGGATTACGGGAGGCCTTATGAAAGGAAGAAACCAGAGGCAGTAGCTGAGAGAAAGCCACAGGGAGGGGCCAGAAGCTGGAAGTAGATGGAACCAGAAGAGAAAGAAAAGAACATCACCAAGTGAGGCGAGGCTGGGATAGCGCCAAGTGTTCCAGGATCGCAGCAGCCAGCACCAGAATGTTCCAGACTTTGGGGGAAAGCATTGCCTTGCTGGAACCTTGATTTTGGACTTCTAGCTTCAATAAATTGTGAGCAAAAAATTCACAACCCCTTATATGCCTTTTGTCATAGAAGCCTGGAAAACTAAAACAGTGGGACATCAAAAATAAATTTCTCTTAAATAGGCAGGGTATTATCACAGTTGAGCTTGACTTCATTCAAAGCCTTGTATAGGAGGAGTTAACTAAGAGCCATTGTTAAACTGATAAGAGTGGACAAATCTTAAACACAAAAGAATAGTGTACTAAGCTGATCCAATTAAAGGCTAAAGCTCTTGAGAGTTCTGCTGAATCACTATAGCTATTGTTTATTCATCCTCTCAAATATTATATGAATACCTTGTAACAACAAATATTCTGTTAATACCATACAATGATAATAATAGTTGCCATTTAGAGCATGTCAGTTATGTATCAGGCATTGTCAGTTAGCAGTTTCAGAAAAATTAAGAAACTTGATAAAGATTTCCGAACAATTAAATGTAAATCCAGCATTTAAACCTTGACCTTGAGCCGTCTAAACTGAAGACCATTTTCTTTAACTCATTCTAAGCTGCTTTCTTTTTCCTACCCTCCACAGCCTGTACTCTAGTACCAGGAATGGTGTGGGGTATATGGGAACGTCTTCTATTTTTAATGTAACATTTTTGTGATCTATGTATCTTTAAAGAAAAAAGACAATTTAAAAAATTACCGTACAATGTGGTGCAGGGGAAGTCATGGACTAGGGGAAGTAGTAGGCAGACCTGTGAATTTCCCAAACAACATAGGAGCCATCTCCCAGCCTTTCTAACCTCCATCTTTTCCTGTCGTACTTGATTGTGTGCAGTTATTTCAATATATTCCCATTTTGTAGTCTGGGGAATATATCAAGACAGAAAGTTTCAGTGGCAGGGCCCCCTGGTATGTGATGTACAAATAGCCAGCCCTTGGCCAGCACAGATTTGTTCCTTTTCTCCAACCAGTAAGTGGGGCCTACAGAGCTGCCATCCACCCATCCTGACAGTTCAACTTTCATTGAGAAACTAGCCATGATAGGATCTCTTCCACTGCTTTGAGCTGTGTAAATAATAAAGCCGCCCTCTCCTGAAAGTCTTTGTTGTGCCTGAGCCTGTGTTCCCACTACATACCATTAGCAACTTGCTCTACATATGGTGAATGTTAAGGAAGAGGAAGAGGAAAGTCTGACTAAAAAGAGGTTGACTGGGCTAGATGTTGAAAGATAAGTAGTAATTTCGAAGGCAAAGGAAGGGAAGGGAATTTCATGCAATTGGGTTAAAACCCAGCATGTACAAGATAATGGAGAAAATAGAAAGTACGGACTGTCAATCAGCATCTATTAATCACCTGTAGTGAGACTGAATCTACACATTTCCTTAGTGTTAAATGGATAAATAAAATGTGGCCTCTGAACTCAAATATCTTCTCTTAGACATAGTAGATCAAATCCTATAAACAACTAGGTACTCTAGTACAAGGCTAGTATTGTAAGATTGTATACCAGTCCACGATGGAAGTATTAAGTTCAAATGAATTCAGGAAAGCCTTCAAAGAAGTATCGTGTGATCTGCATAGCAAACAACTTTTCAAAGTTCACTGGGAAGATTCTGTTTCCAACTAAGACACAGAAAAAATTATCTGCCAAGGGAAACCAAATAGTATGGATTTGAAAAACCATACATGTACATGGGAGTATTGAAGAGCAAAGGGGGCAAGAAAGCCTCGATGACCTGATTTCCCAAGAGAGGAGCCTTTCATGGGTGAGCAGTGAGCCCTGGGAGTCTAGGTGCAGGAAGAGCAGAATGTGACCCAAGATACAGAACTTTACTGGGTGGAAATATGACCAAGAGAGCTATTGGCAATGATGGAGGAAGGTAGACACAAGTACAATGAAAATCTGCTCAGCATAACAGTCCTCTTTATCCTACACCCAAATAGAAAATAGACGTGAAGGCAGGCAATCTCTGCATTCTTCCTGAACCTGAAATTGATGAATCCAAAGGTGTGCCCTGGGATGGTAATCAAACCTGCTAAGAACAAAGTGGCTAACCCCTAGGAAACTGGATGTTGGGATTTGAGTCTAATCAGAAGTGAGCTGTAGCTTATTCCCAAAGCAAATAATCCCTTGGGGAAAGCAGAATAGTCACCTCCCCACTTTAGATTAGAAGAGCTTATACTTTTTTAGGGAGGTGGGGAGAGGTCAGGGAAAAGAATTATTCCTCAAACTCTATTTTTTCTATAATTGCCAGGATGTAATAAAAAATTACAAGACCTATAGAAAAGCAGGAATGGGACTCACAATCAGGGAAAATACATAAACAGAAGCAGACCACACATAACCCAGGTATTAGAATTAGCAAATAAGACTTTAAAACATCTAAAAGATGAAATAAATTGATGATTATGTAGATAATTTCAACAGGCAAATGGAAAATATAAAAAAGGACCAAATAGAATTCATATATCAGGAAAGTACGATATATGAAATAAATAAAAATTAAATAGACTTAATAGGAAAAGCAACAAAAATAATTTATAATCAGTGACCTTGAAGACATTTCAAGGAACATATCCAAAATAAAGTATAGAGGCTGCTCGATATTGTTCCACATGATAACTTATAAGCTGTTCATTGTAATTGTTTCTTCCCCTCCTCTCTCCTCTCCTTTCATGCATTAGAATGTCATTTCTTTTTACAACTGCATGAACAGAGATGCTTTCTCACTAAAGTCAGCTACTTGTGATTCTGGGGTCCTGCCACATACCAAAGATGGCCATTGATCTCTGCTGAAGTCCCAGCCTTCCCCTCCAGAATCTACCATCTCCTGGAGCTCAGCTGTGGGCAGCCAAGCATAGGGTTCGTCTCGTACAGAGCCTCCTCTTTCGGCCTCAGCTGCTCCATTTCTTCCCAAGTTCAGCTGCGAGTCATCAGGCATATGATTTGTCTCTTCAGCTCAGACTCATCTCCTAAGCATGGGCTGCTCTGTGGGACCAGTCCCTCAGGGGCCTCTTTCCATGCCTCTGTGTTCTGCTGGTTCCAGACTCCAGGACCTCTCCCAGCCTCTTGGGGGTTCTCTGCTTTCCTGCAATCTTCTCTCTCACATGGCAGGATCAGTAAAATATGGCTTCCTTCTCTGTGTCTCCATTTGTATCCGACCCAGTAATAAGGTAGGGACTCAACCTGAGTCATGCCTCACTAATGTAGTCTAATCGAAATGGCCTCACACCCACAATACCCAGAGGAACGGGTTAGTTAAAAAACACAATCTTTTTTTTTTGAGTCATAAAAGAGCTTCAAACTGTGGCAGCATATCATTGTCAAACTACAGCAATCATAAAGATTTCATAAACAGCCAGAGTAAAAAGTACATGAAGTATCAGGGAACAATAGTCTCAGTAAAGAATGCAAGCCAGAACACAAGAGACTGACATCTTCAGAGTGCTAAAGAAAGCAACTGAAAAATAAAGTCAGCCTAGAGTCCTCTACCCAGAAAAAAAGTAGCCTTCAAAAATGAAGGTGAAATAAATACATTTAAAAATACATAATAATTGAAAGCTGAAAGAATTTGTTGCAGCCAAGTCTGCATTACAAGAAATGCTAAAAGAAGTTTTTCAGTTTGAAGAGAAATGATACCAGTTAGAAATATGAATCTAAAGGAGGAATTGAACAATTCTGAAAATGGTAAAAAATGCAAGATTTTAATTTTCTTTTTCTAATTTTGTTGAAAGACAGTTAACTATTGAAAACAAAAACATTTGTATTGTGGAGTTGGTAACATAGGTCGTAGTAAAATACATAAGAATAATAAAAATTATATAAAGGGAGATTAATGGAATCATAATTTGGTAAATTTCCTGTATTATATGTGAAAAGGAATAATATTAATTCAAGATAGACTGTTAGGTTAAGGATACATTTTACAATCCTTGGAACAACTACTTAACAATAAAATGAAAAGGTAGAAATAAAAAGACAGCAAGTTAGATAAAATGGAATACTAAAATATTTTATTAATTTAAAGAAAAACAGCAATTTCCAAAAGATGGAGGCAACCGAAATGTCCATCAACAGATTAATGGAGAAAGAAAATGCAGAATATATATACAATGGGATATTATTCAGCTGTAAAAAGGAATGACATTCTAATGCATGCAACAACATAGATGAACCTTGAAGACATCATTTTGAATGAAAATCTTATTTAGAATAAGCAAATTCATAGTTAGAAATGAGAATACAGATTTCCAAGGCCTGGAATGGGGGTAAAGAATGGAGAATTAATCCTTAATTGGTACAGAGATTCTGTTTACGGTGATGTAAAAGTTTTGGTAATGCATGGTGGTGATGAAAACATAACACTGTAAATGTAAGTAACACAACTGAATTATATATTTGAACATGGTTAAAGGGGAAAATTTTAGGTTGTATATATGTAACTAGAATAAAATTTTTATAAATGAGACTGCACAACCGAAAAAGTAAAGACTGAATGAGAGATTCAGCACAGGAAAATTCAGTGTAAATTATCCCTTCAAGGAATTTGGCTTAATCTGAACAGGAACACCTGACCTGAAATTAGTAATTAATTAAGGTATTCCTGGTGAGTTGATGTCACCAAAAATTTTAATATAAGTTGTGAGAAAGATATATTAGGCGCTTTCCTCAACTTAAGCAATCAAGAAATTCTTCTCAACTGGAGAAAATATCATGGCTTCTTTCATTTTATGTTTATTTTCAACCTTAGTGACATCTTCAGAGCTAATTAGCTCTTAATAAAATGTTTTTGTGAGCAACCCTGTCTGTGTGAATGGTCTAGGAAAAGTGTCCATTTATAAAGAGTGCGATAAACCCTTAAAGGCAACTTCGGCGAGATTTATTTCACAACAAATAATGGGAAGGTTTAACAGACATTTCTTAGCAATTTATACAATTATAAGACACTCTAGGGAACTCATGAGATTGAAAGGGTGTGGAAAAGATGTACATTTTAAGGAAACCCAAATTAGAGTCACAGAAATAAAAATGCTACTCCTAAGGATAATACCATATTTTGAGCAATATGGACACAGCTGGGTGAGTGAATTACAACAATTCAAATTTCACTGTGAGTTGGTAAGCTCTCATTTCTCTGCTGTGATCTCTACAAGTGAAGGTGAAGGGAGTGGGAAAGACAATGGGAGGGCAGAAAAAGAGCCAAACCATTACTGCATTCCTGAAAAGGGGAAAGGGATGGAAAGTGCAGTGTGGAAAAATTTAAAATTTGTTTCTAGGATTAGGCATTTGAAAACAATGATCTCACTAACTTAAAAGACCAGCTTTCTTCCAATATTTCCCGAATGGCCCAATGGAAAAACAAAACTGGGAGTACACCGTTGAGGAAGCCCGACTCAGCTGCCACTGTGAATGCCCACCTGCCTGTGTGCGCCACGCTGAGACCTGGGTTTCACAAGTAGTCAGAGTCAATGTTCCTGTGGTCTGCTGGGTGGCGCCAGATCATCACAAAACTACAGGATCTTAGCAGTGTCAAGCATTTCAAAAACCTCAAATAAATATAAATATATGCTTATGGTCCTCTATAGATAGTTTAATTTTCTCAGATGAAATACAAATTAGAGTATCAGAAAGAGGAAAAACAAAGAGTAAGAAATCTACCAAGAGTACAAATTCATTTAAAACGTTCTTTTCTTATATCAAGTCTAAAGCATTTTTATATGTACACGTGTCCAAATCAAATGTAATGTCCATATCTATTCGACTTTTCCACTTAAGCAAAAATGGGTGTAATATTGCTTGCAAAAACTGCATATATGAGTACAATAATAACTAATGTCCTCTCAGACACCTCTGGAAAGACCACCTTGCCATACCACCTGCTCATTGTAGCATTTCCATAGTGCCCCCTATGGTGACCCCCTATGGTGCCTCCAAGTTTATATTCAGCTACCATTTCCTCCTCCAAGCTTATCTTACATGACTATTGTCTTATTTTGGCCCCCAACTCCCATTCAAGCCCAACTATTCTGAAGAGTTCCTATCTACACTCTCCCTATTTAAGTATACTGTTCTATGTCCTATAACATCAAGATTTTACTTAGAGCAATAGCTGCCCTATTGAATGAACTCTGCTAAAGATGCAGAGTGTTTTAATGATTCTGTGGTGGATACTACCAGCTGTCTATCAAAACCCATGTTCCTGTTCTTCCATAGCAATTGAGTTGATGCTGCACATGCAGCCACCCAGCTAGAGGCTATATTTTGCAGACTCCTTTCCAGCTATCTCTGATGATATGACTTAGTTATCACCAAGGGAATATGAGTGGATATGATAAATGCAATTTATGCCTCATTTATTTAAAAGAAAATGCCTTGTCCTCAACGTGCTATTTTTTCCTCGCTATGAGCCAGAACATGAATATGTCTGCAATTGAGCTTTGATCAAACAGATGAGGACATTTTCTATAAAGACAGAACATTGTAAACCCTTGTATTTGGGACCTACTTCTTTTTAATAGCTTTTTAGCCCTTACCTATTTACAGATGTTAATAGACCAGTGAGTTTCATTTCCCATGCTCCCATCTTTAACACAGGAAGCATGGAGACCTAGTTACTTAATGACAAGGAGAACATCTACAACTAGAATTCTTTAAATTTCAGCAAGCCAGCCATGTCTGCTACTCCCACAGTGCAACTTTAGGAAAGTAGACATTCTAGCTCCAGCATTATTACAGAATTTAGTGCCACAGTGGGTGCATAGTAGATGCTCAATAACACTGGGACCTCTAAAATGATGCCACAGAGGCAGCCCCCTCATCTGTTTGCACACAGGTGACCCCAGGAAATGTTAAACTTTATGAGCACTAACCTTGCTGAATAAGCTAGCTATAATATTAAGTTTGAAAATGGGCCACATGGCTAATTTTTAAACCCAGCTTCCATTTTGACCTGTCATTAAAAAACGGTGGCAATTCATTAGAAAATCAGCAGTGAGTAACATCGACACCATTAGCTATATTGACACTGGGACTGTGCTTTAATATTCAGTGTTAGAAAATTGCATTGTACTGTGAGATATCTTAAGTCTTATTTTAAAAATATATATACTGTGAAACAATTTATCAGATGAAGGACAGATAATAAGAAATTGAATCTTTAGAATTCATGTAGCCACTTGGATGTTATGTAATAGCAATCCTGGCTCTCCCTGTTGCACCATCTAAGGCTGTGTTTGTGTAACTTAAAGCACACCTGGATAGACACTGATCTCATTTAAGCATCATTCGCTAAAGGGCACGACTGAAGAGTCTTTCTTGGCTCACTTCTTGCATAATGATCTTAGCTGCAGTTTTGTGTTTGGTCTGCCAAGTCTTGGTATCCATCTACAATACTTGCAAGTGATTTTTATTCTGAATGTGATCATAACCACAAATGACTCATGAGAGAAGGAACTCAAACTACAGAAAATTCTTTATATCCACATATATTTTAATGTAATAATATAGATTAAAATTATACATGTCCAAGAAATAGAAATAATACCTAGATGGTAATTTTCAATGCCCCATCACTAAGAAATCATAGCCAACTATAGAAAGAGAAGATGTCAATTAGGAACCAGGGTAGGTCTCAGAGAAAGGAATCCTAAAATAGAGAGTTTCATCTGTTATTCTCTAAATCTCAAAAGAAACCCTTTCTCCTCCATTCTTTTTGGTGGGTATTTCCTTAGATTAACCTTTCATTGCTTTTGAACACTGAGTATATAAAGAGATGAAAAGTTGGCCTGGGCTCAGGAGAAATGTGAACAAAGCTGTTTCGCCTAATTTTTTCCAGTTTAACTTGTCCTGTCTTAAACCAGAGGATTTTTTTTCTTTCTTTTTTGGCTCTTGTTGCCCAGCTTAGCCTATGAAACACACACTCTAGGGTTAGGGCAAAAAGCTGTATATTAACAAAGTATTTGCATTGTTTCAGAGATCAAGAATCCAAGTGTTGTGGGTTGGTTTGTGTCCCCAGAAAGGTTGGATCAAGTTTTAATTCCCACTGCTTGTGAATACGATCTTATTTAGAAAAAGGGTCTCTACAGATGCAGTCGTGTTAAATGAGGTCATACTGGATTAGGGAGACCCTAAATCCAATGCAGCTTATAAAATGGAAATTTGGTCACAGAGACTAGCTTTAGGGGAGAAGCCCATGTGAAGACAGAGGCGGGGACTGGAGTGATGCACCTACAAGCCAAGGAAGGCTAAGGACTTCAGGCAAACACCAAAAGCCAGAAGAGGCAAAGGAGGACTCACCCTTCCGGTTTCAGAGGGAGAATGGCCATGCTGACACTTGGACTTAAGACTTCTAGCCTCCAGAATTGTGAGAGAGTAAATTTCTGTTGTTTTAAACCACTAGTTCTGGAAAACCACTGCACTGGGCATGCTGACCTTTATCTTTTGTGGGTACCTGGGAAAGAGTTCAGATGGAGACCTCCACACATTATGTGTTAGTATTATAAGTCATAAATCAAACTAAAAACGGTTAAAGGCAATATGTCTATTCTCATATTTTGACAAGTAAACTTTCATAATAAGATGGAAGTCCAGGTTTGAATTTAGACTTCTTGGATTCCTTGAGTCCCTCCATCAAAACATAGTGATATAAGGAAAGCTAGTCCCCAGTCTATAGACTCTGCCCTATTCCCTTGTCTCCCAACCCTGACTCTGTTCCACACTGTAGGGGCATAGTGTGCATGCATAGCCCAACCTGCAAATTCAAACTCTTGGCCTCCTCTTGGGTTTAGGGTTGTGTCCTCCAGCAGTATAATATTTCCTAGGTAGTTCATATTCCAGAAAGTATCTTAACACAAACCTTCCAAGGAGGTTTAGGAATGTTTGTAGAGGGAATTCTAGGATTTTCAATACATGAAGCATGGTCAGAGAAAGGAGGGTCTCAAGCTCCTTATTCACACAATCCCTTAACTTTGCAGACTCTTTGCTCCTTGGAGAAATATTATAGCCAGAGGAACGCCAGAGGAGGTTTATAACATAGACACACACCCCCCCAACTCTCTCACCTGGGTCTAAGTGTGCTATTGCAATTAGGACAGTAGTAGGCATCCAGGTGAACAAGTTGGGTTCTGATCCTGTTTCCGAGCACCACCACTTGACTTCTCCATGAAGTTCATTTGAAAAGCATTCTTTTCAGTATATCAATTATTAGCTTGGTCACACAATGGCATGTAGATCACTTTAAATCAGGTCCCTAGAATCTATAAATGACCTCAAAGAAATAATTTTGGGGCACAGCTATGATGAGCAGAGAATGAGAGTTTTAAGTATATTGTTTTAAAAAGAAACAGTATGTATCATAGTGCCTAAGTTACTGAATTAGCCTGATTAAGTTTTAACTTTCTGATCCCAAATATGGAGCTATAGAAATGATTTTTTTTTCTTTAAATAAGGGTATTTGCATAGAAACACATTTTAGTAAGACACAGGCAAGCTTTAATGCCACTTCCAATTTGTCACATGAATTAGGGAAATAAAAGGCATGGTGCATGACTAAAGAAGAGAGTTAAGTGTTGTATGTCTCAGCATTCTAGACAGGGTCAAAAGGGAATAGATCACATCCCTCAAAACAGGTCCTTTGCTCTAAGAAAGAGCCATTGTGGTGGATCAGACCAGGTGGCATATGTCCCATTGCCTCAGCCATTGTCTGGGTGGGACAGCATTTAGACATTTCATTTTATGTGTGCAATTGGGTTTAGCTCTGACATCACTAATAAGGATTAGGCATGCTGACAAAGAGCCCTCTGGGCACCGTACTTTAAATTTGATCCCAACTCTAAAAGAAAACTGCACACTCTATTACAGACAGGTGTATAGACACACTGCTAATTTCTCGGGTTGCATGAACTCTCATTTATATATAGGTTTTGATTAATTTAGATGAGAGACTGGTGCACAAAGAAATTTCATTACAGTGTAGCAATTGCTTAGGGAGCCTCACACTTCATAAAGAGAATTGTTCAGGGAACTTCTACCAATATAGTTACCTACAATGATATGCACAGAGTGTTAACATTGATCTAAAGTTTCAGTGATTTTGTGCTGAAATCAGGATTGGCTGAGGTGTGATGCAGACTAAATAAGCTACTCAGAGATAAGAGGAAATTTGTTGTATATATTTACAAAGCTCTTGCTTCTGATGGTAGGCATTGTCCAGCTCATGAGTTCCTCCTCTGAGAAATGTTATATTCCTTCATGAGGATCATCTCCTCAACACTGCTAGGCATTAGCTATCTTTTTCATGACTGAACATTTAACCCAAGTTGGACCAATTAGATCATTTTAAGAATTTGAAATTGGAATTCAAAGATGCTAGCCAGTCTCCACTGGTTGCTTGACTTATAAACTTAGGAACTCACATGGAATATATTTAGTCATTTGCATGAAGCAGCAAAAAAGCCACTCAACAGAAACAAATTAATTTATCAGCATCCCAGAGAGAAGATGAGAAACCATCTTCCATAAAGAAGGAGAATAATTTAATAACAGCCTGATTCTGGTATCCCCCCAAAGCTTATTTGTACTTTCTCTTTTGATAACGAGATACCCCTGTATCCTGAAATAAATTCCTCTTTCCTGTTTATGCATGGGTGGGTTTCTGTAGTCCAAGACCCTTGATTAAACATTATTTGAATTCCTAATTCATCCTGTACAATCTCTGCAAAGACTGGGGAAATAAATAGATGAGTCTAGCTTATCTCCAAGGCATGGTTTCTGCAAAACAATGTCTATGACTATATATCCCCCCAGGAAAAAATATATATATAAAATTGCATTGATTCTCTGTGGCCCTCCCCACGGCGATGTTCTGCTCTCACCCATCTGTTCTGCAGTTATATAAAGAATTTTATAGCCACTTTGCTTTCTTTTCTTGAGTGAGAAAAAAAATTGTCACTGTAGCATCTGAAATGGTTATCTATGTTATTCAAATATCTTTGACTCCTCGATTTTGCCTATTTTGCAGTGTCACACTTTCCTGATTGCCCAGACTTCCAATTTGCCCTCCCTCTCATTGGCTAAATTTTTTTCTTTTTTACGTTTAGCTGTTTAATATCAATGTAGCCAATATAAATATACACCTGGGTTTTGGGGGCTCTCGAACTTTTTGGTCTCCATCTACCTTTCCACTCTTAAAAGATGACTGAGCACATCAAGGAGCTAGATGGTTTTAATATCAGAAAATAAAACTGAGCAATTTGAAAAATATTTATGTTAATTTACTTAAAATAGCAGAAAGAATCATGCTAACATAAATAATGTATTTTAAGGTCATGTTCTATAAAACAAAAAATATTCACCGAAAAGAGTAGCATCACTTTATATTTTTCATATCTCTTTTTAAATAGACATCTTAGTTTCCTAGGGCTATCATAAAAAATTACCATAAAATGGGTGCTTAAAACAACAAAAATGTATTGTCTCACAGTTCTGCAGACTAGAATCTAAAATTAAGGTGTCAGCAGGGTGGTTCCTTCTGGAAACTGAGGGTTAATCTATTCTATGCCTCTCTCCTACCTTCTGGTGGTTGCCAACCATCCTTGGTGATCCTTGATTAATAGATTTATCACTCCAATATCTGCTCTTGTCTTCACATGGCGTTCTCCCCTCTGTCTTTTTGTGTTTCTGTGTGCAAATCTCCCTCTTCTTTCACTTACACTCAAGTCACTAGATTAGGGACTAGACTAATCCAGTGTAATCTCATTTTAATTTTATAGCATCTGCAACAAAATTTCCATTCATGCATACCAGGGATTAGGAATTTAAGCTATGTTCTTTGGGCACACAATTCAACTCACATCAATAAAAGATAGCTGGAATCTCCTACCTGCCTCTGCATTTAATCTATTGCAGTATCAAATATCACGTAGCCCATGGCTATTCCACTCTACACTAATGAGAGAATGAGGGTGAAAAGGACAAATACTTTCTTAACATTATGATGCAAGTAGTTTGATCTCACAGAATCTGAGTATCCCCCTAACAATATTTTGAGAACTGCTGGTATACACTAAAGAATCATAATATCAACCTAATAGACAAAAGAAAAATCTTAACCACCCCCACCCCAAATTATTTTTTGTTGAGGTTTTGACTTATTTAGGTCACCTTGTACCAATAAACTTTGAAGGGAAAATCACATTCTTATTTTAAATTTGCTAATGCATAAAATTCTGTGGTGAAATTCAAACTGAATCTGAAAAAGTCTACATATCAATCCATATAGTGGAAGAATTTGTTAAATTGTCATCATCATGTAGATATAATGAGTAAATTGATAACTGACTTAAATGTTTTAGATGAATAACATTATTTTTTTCCTTCAAATATCCCCATATAGCATTGAACTTTTCTAACACTTTTCAATTTTGATCTCTATTTTTTATTCTAACCCACTGGTATAATAACATCTAGGCAAAATTTTATCAGAAAATTCTCTAGAGAGTTTTACAAAGTTTTCAGAAAGAGAATGCATACTATGAGTTGGCATATCTGAGAAAGCTCAAACACCCCAATCTCCAAATAGTCTTTCTTCAATAATCTCTAGAATATTTGATCAAATAAAATTTCCTCTCTTCCAAGCTTTTGAAAATATACCCAAGTAGAACTCATATAATCATATTATATTTGCTCTTAGATGATTAGTTCCATGCCAAATTCAATATTTACAATGATATCTAAAGTTCTGCTAGCTCTGTTCTCCATTATGTGCAGGCAAAACCTTCTAAGGGAATATTAAGGGTAGGGAAAGTAACTTAAGAGACGGGCGATCTGGACTGTAGTGAAGCTTTATTTGGGGCAAATAAGCATCTACCTTTTCCCTATTGAGCTCTAGATTTCTGCTATTTCCTTCCAAGGAGTGATGCCTATGTGGAGACAAGGTGAAACAATGTGGATATGAAACCAAGTAAAAAAACTATTCATATTCACTTTAAAACAATCATCAGGAAAAGTAATAGGTCAGCAGTTTCCAGAAGTTTTCAAGACTAAGCCCTTTTATACATATATCATACTATTCCTTTTCATGTTATAGCTGAATTTTCTGACTTTGACCTCGAAAAAGATCAAGCTGATCTGCAAGTAATTTTATTAGCTGCTAAAACAAAGCACAAGTCTCTTTAGAGGCAGACAACAAAAACTACAACATAAAAATAACAAATGTCCAGCATCCAATCAAAATTGCTACATAGATTAAGATGGAGAACATGCAATCCATAACTAAAAGAAAAACCAGTCAATAGAAACACAGATCCCAAAATAAAAGTGATGATGAATTAGGCTAACAAGGAATGGAGGATATTTTTAAAAATTAAATTTCTAGAGCTAAGAAATACAGTATCTAAAATGAAGATTTTACTGGGTGGAATTAAAAGCCAATTAGAGGGAGCAAATGTAGCTCAAATGGTGGAGTACCTGCTTCCCATGTACAAGGTCCAAGGTTCGATCCCCAGTGCCTTTAAATTTGAAGACTTTACAATAGGAACTATCCAAACCGATGCACAGAGAAAACTATGAACAAAGCAATAGCGTCTGGTGAAGAAATAGCATTCAGTTTACCATTTATACAAGTAAAGACCAGAGTGATAGGGGGAAAAAAAAAATCAAAAGATAATGTTGACAAGTTTCCAAATCTGATGTTCACTAATAACCCACAGGTTCAATAAGGACAACAAGCCCCAAGCTAGACAAACACAATGAAAATAACACAGTGGCACATCATAATCAAATTGCTGAAAAGCAAAGAACAAACCCGCATTACCTAAAGAGGAACAGAAAGCAGCACAGTGCAGAAGACAGTGCAGCAATATCTTAAAAGTGATGAACTGCCAACCAAGAATTCTATATACAGCAAAAGCAGCCTTAAAAAATTAAGGCAAAATAAAAATAATTTCAGAAAAACAAAAGCTCCCGAGAAGACTTGAATTTCAATGAATGGTTAAAAAAATAATAATAAAAATTCTTCAGAGGGAAGGAAAATGATACCATATGGATATATAGAGCTAAAGAGAGAAATGAAGAGCCCTGGAATTGGTAAAGATAATATAATATAATTTTCTAAAGTTTTGAATGGAAGTATACTATTGTAACATTATTTATTATACTATACATGAAAAAGGACTAGTGTTACATAAAGATGCATGTTGTAAAGCAACCATAGAAAAAAATAAAACACTTGTATAGCTCATGAATCTGGGCAGTGGGTCTGTATGGCCAGTCATGCTACTAACCACTATTTCACACTAGGTGTTCTTTGTTCTTCAATGTATTTTAGTATGCCAAAATAAATATATTTTTAAAAATATTATATTGATGAATATGTTTTATAAAATATAGTTGTTTAGAAAAAGTACCAGATGACCTGAATTTATTGCATACTTCTTTTTTTTTTTAAAGATTTATTTATTTATTTATTTCTCTCCCCGCCCACCCCGGTTGTCTGTTCTCTGTGTCTATTTGCTGCATCTTCTTTGTCCGCTTCTGTAGTTGTCAGAGGCATGGGAATCAGTGTTTCTTTTTGTTGCATCATCTTGTTGTGTCAGCTCTCTGTGTGTGCACCACCATTCCTGGGCAGGCTGCACTTTCTTTCGCGCTGGGCGGCTCTCCTTACGGGGCACACTCCTTGCACGTGGGACTCCCCTACACGGGAGACACCCCTGCGTGGCACAGCACTCCTTGCACACATTAGCACTGCGCATGGGCCAGCTCCACATGAGTCAAGGGGGCCCACGGTTTGAACTGCGGACCTCCCATGTGGTAGACGGATGCTCTAACCACTGGGCCAATTCCACCGCCCTATTGCATACTTCTTGATTCAACATTTTGAGCCTTATTATCTTTCCTAGAAGGTGGTCTACTGGCCACATGTACAAAATTATTTGATAACTCCTGCCAAAAATTTTTATCTCCAAATCTAATATATTATCTCTGGTGAAAGATTTTCATCTTAACAAATACCTTGAACACTTGTAACGCTCACTAAATTTAGAGAACATTGATCTAAAGTAGTAAAACTCTGAGCAATACTGTTATTCTCTATAATGGTTAAGCTGGAAAAAATTGGTATCGAGGGTAAATACATCCTGCAAATTGTGCTAAAGACAGTGTTTGACTTTGTTAAAGAAAAAACAAATACATTAAATTTTCATTCTATAAATATTTCTTAAATACTGACAAATAGGTAGAACAATAATTTTAAGTCAGGGTGAAAAAGAAGCCTAAATAGAATTTAAAAGATATCATAACATATAATATCCCAAGGTTGATAAACTCAGAAAAATCATTCTTACAATTATTCCTTGAAAAGAATATTGGAAAATTTCTTTTTTACTTTGTTGAAGGGTGGATTTCATTATTGTGGCAGAGACCACTTGGTGTGTTGCCTACAAAATACCCATTCTTGCCTTCTCTCTCAAGCAAATTATACCCTGATTTTCATCTTGGTATACTGCCTAGCCCTCACAGATAGGAGTCGAGATATGATTAAGTACTGGTGACTGGGTTGTCAGGGAAGTATGGTGTGGGACTTTTGAAAGTCTCTTAAAGGGAGGGTGTATATCCTTCTCCTTTCCTGCTTCCATCTTGTTTCTTTGAAGGTGGATTTGATGACTGGAGTTCCAGCAGCCATCTCAGACTATGAGGATGAGCAACACTGGAGGGATAGAGTTGTTGAAGGACATTGATTTCCTGACAACTGTTTTTGAGCCGCTTTTACTCACAGTTGAAATGCACCCTACCTTATGCAGTTATCTGCAACTTTTGGCCCTTAACACAAACAAATAAGGTAAACATGTACTTGATTTAGTATCTCTAACCAACAGCTCTATTCACTTTAATTCAGTAACCTTCATTAAACAACTACCAGGCTTCATGTTAAAAAAAAAAAAATTAATGCCTCATTTAGAGCAGATAAAGATACATAATTCACCCTGTGACCTACTGTGACACAAGCAGCACAAAGAACTATTGTGATATGTAGGGGAAGGGGTAGGACTGAGAACACCTGGGGAGCCTTTTCGAAGGGAGGAGATATTTGAAATAGATCTTGAAGCTAAAGTAGAGCTTTGACATACATATTATGCAGGAGAAGAGAGAAAGTTATACCCAGCAGAAAAAGCAGCTTTAAACCCTGATTGAAGGGGGGAAATTGGGGATGTGCTAGATGACCAAGCACAGAAGAGGGGAAGAACTGTCTAGAAATGGACAATTATGGAGGACATTGAAATTTAGCTGAAGAGTCCTGCTTTTATTCAAGCAATAAGGTGTCACCCTAATCATTTTTCTCACTCTTTTTTTTTTAACTTTTTTTTTTTAACCAAATTTCATTTGGATTTTTAATGTAATTTTTTCTCATTGGCCTCTTTTCTCATTGAATTTTGAACTCTTGTGCCTACTGTTTCTATGAAGATTATATAAGATAATGCACTTATATTACTAAGAGCTATTAAGGTCTCTATAAATACAAGCTATTGTTAATTATAAAATATCAACTTTGATTAATACCAGAAATTTTGCTTTATATATCTTTATAGATAAAAGAATATGATCACTATCATACAAAGCATGACTAACCAAATAATCCAAACCTAGAATGTGTATATAATCCAAAAGAAAACATGCTTTGATCTCCACAAATGCTTTTTGAGAACTTCCTTCGAACAGCTTTTCTTCTCTAATTTTCTGTAGAGCAAGCACGATTTTTTTATGTAAGTAAAACTCTGTTCAGAATCAATCTTTAAAGAAGATGCCCTACAACCCGTGCCCCTATGCACACGCACGCTAAAACACACACACACAAATAACTATAAGCTAATGGCAGTTTTTCACTTATGGGAGAAGTCTTAGCCAAGAGAGCTGAGTGACAACCAGGAAAGTACCCCATTTGTTAGTTCTTTCTCCTGGGCAGGGAGCACCACAAAGCATCATTGGTATGTCAACCTGCTTCAGTTAACCTGTTTCTTCTTGGTAATTCCCTGGAAAAAATGGAAGCTCAAACAAATCAAGATGGTTAGTAAAATAATTTATCATTCCAATTTCACAAAAGGAACAACTATAAATAATTAAGGTTAATGTTTATGGGTCTAGATCATAGTGAAAGATACATTCTATAATTTCTTTTGCAAAAAAAAAAGAATATTAATACACTAATTACTCAAAAGAAATTCTTCCTCCAACAAGATGTGTCTGTTGAAAAGTCTGAGGCTTAAAAAAGGACTTTAGAATAGAGGCTTTAAATATTATTTGTCCAGCCCTTCACTGCACATATAAAGAAATCAAAATCCCAGAGAATTGAGGGGACCTGCCCAAATCTGTAATGTTAGATAGTGAAAAATATCTCATATTTTCTTTTCTTTACATTATATTTTAATAGTGGTCACTTAAGACATCTACAATAAGAGAAAAAGGTGAATTTTGACTTCCTGAAATTTGGACCTCAAATTTTAAGATTATTACACAAGAAGCAGTAAAAAGAAGGGGACAGTCAGAAACAAAGTTCTCTGGCAAACAAACAGATTTAAGTGGGCTCACTTTTTCATTGCATGTGTAGAGTCAAGTCAGCCTTAGGCTTACCCACCACTTGGAATTATCACTCCTAGAGTGTTTCTTCATGATCTGAGGCCATGTTGTGAGAAATTATCTTTTTATTTCCAGAGGTACAAAGAGCTGTCTTATGAAACCAGCCTAAATTTTTAAATCTATCTTTGAAAGTTTCTAGATCTTTATTATCTAATTTAGGAGAATTTTACAAACCTCACTGCAAAAAGAAATTGTTCACTGTCTCAGGCCTTTTGTCTTCCCAAATCCCACTACATTTAAAAGATTTAGCAGATTCTTCTGAAGTATACCATGAATTATAACTGAATCCAGCTAGTAAGATAGAGAATCAATAGATTGATTTGGAACCTGGCAAGAAGTCCATGTGGACATCAATAACCCCAAGATGGCTGCTGGAAGACCCTCCCCAAGATTCTGCCACTCAGAACAAAGACTTCCTCCAGAACCCAGGAGAAGCCCTGGGTATTCCCCAAGGAAGTTATCATTGAGCCCTCATGGGGGATTGTTTGGGGGGTGTAATCAATCAAAATAGCAAACAGCTGGAGTTCCTTTCCTGCCATTAGCAAAGGGGTAGAATAATTAACAGTTCAAAAAGCAGGCACGAGGCCTGAATGCTTGCTCTCACCTTTGGACCCCTGTTCCTGCCCTCTGCTCCCTGCTCTCGCCACTTTTTCCTCTGCCATGATGGCCATGCAAGTAAAACCTGGGTATTTATAATCTATAGTGGGGAATTGTATTCCATAAACCAGCCCATTTATCACTTTTCAGGCCCTTTCTCTTCACCTGGGACCCATGATCTGTTACTTTCTCCCATTTCTCATCCCTCCCTACCTGAACAAATTACTGGCCTAACTCACTCAATGTGCTCCTGAAATTCAGTTCTGCGGCACAGTCAAGAACCTAGATAAAATCCAGTAATATAACTATGTGAAGTCAAACCCAGTTCCAGGGAAGTGGACTTGGCCCACTGGATAGGGCGTCTGCCTACCACATGGGAGGTCTGCAGTTCAAACCCCAGGCCTCCTTGACCTGTGTGGAGCTGGCCCATGCACAGTGCTGAAGCATGCAAGGAGTGCCCTGCCACACAGGGGTGCCCCCGCATAGGGGAGCCCCAAGCACAAGGAGTGCGCCCCGGAAGGAGAGCCGCCCAGCGCGAAAGAAAGTGCAGCCTGCTCAGGAATGGCACTGCACACATGGAGAGCTGACACAACAAGATGACGCAACAAAAAGAAACACAGATTCCCAGTGCTGATGATAAGGATAGATGTGGTCACGGAAGAACACACAGCGAATGGACACAGAGAGCAGACAACTGGGGAGGGAGGGGAGAGAAATAAATTTAAAAACAAATCTTAAAAAAAAAAAACCAATTCCAATGTTTCCAAAAGAAATACCACTACTTTAATGACTTTTTAACTCAAGAAGGAAATATATATATATGAAATACATATATAACACACATATATTATATACGCATACATATATATGATATGCACCTGATACATTAGTCTCTTATAAGTGATATTAATTTGACAACACTTTATCTCACATACTTAAATTATATATTAATGCTGTTGTGAATTCAGAAATTTTCATACAGACTGGAAAAGATGATTATTTCATACTTACTGTATTTCATAAATAGATACATGTTTTATAAATATATTCCAGACTGTATTAGTCAGTCAAAGGAGTGCTGATGCAAAATACCAGAAGCCTGTTGGCTTTTATAAAGGATATTTATTTGGGGAAGGAGCTTACAGATATCAGGCCATAAAGAGTAAGTTATTTCCCTCACCAAAGTCTATTTTCACGTGTTGAAACAAGATGGCTGCTGACGTCTGTGAGGGTTCAGGCTTCCTGGCTTCTCCCTTCCAGGGTTTTGCTTCTCTCTGGGTTCAGAGTTCCTCTCTTCCCAGGGCTTGCTTCTTCCTGGGCTCAGGGTCCCCTCTTCCTGGGGTTTGCTTCTCTTTCCTTGTGAGCTTACTCCTAGGACTCCAGCTTAAGGCTTCAGCATCAAACTCCAACATCAAAACTCCAACATCAAAAACCCTCAACTCTGTCCTTTGCCATGCCTTTTATCTGGGAGTCCCTATACATCAAGGAGTGGGGACTCAACACCCTAATGACGTAGCCCAGTCAAAGCCCCAATCATAACTTAATCACACCAGGTATAGACCAAATTACACACGTAATCCAATATCTATTTCGGGAACTCATAACCATATCAAACTGCTATATAGACATTTTGAGTTAATAAAAGTAAATGTAAGGTATAAATGTTTTAATAGTGCAAGTGCTTTGAGGACTATATTTCTAGAATGAGATCAAAGGGGGTGTTAAGTTTTCAGCTTGAACCCACACCAAAAGGTTACTCTCTTGGCCAAGCCTCTCCTTTCATTAGGCAAATAGTACTGATGGATACCAGTTCATGAAATCAGAGAAGAGAAACAGGCAAAAATTGGTACAATGCAAAGTAGATCCCATAGTGAGAAGGGCCAGGCAGGCATTTAGCAGATTTTATTACAGAGCAGTAAATACATTAGAAACACATTTAAAAGCCTATGCTTAAAGTGAAATTAGGGCAGACAACTATTTACATTATCTCATTTTACTTTACTGACCTCTCCCTTATTTCCCTACCCTATATTATTAATGTCAACACATTAGCATTTAAAATTATCTTGTTTTTACATTTGTTCACAGATTTATGGTCTTTCTGCCACCAGTAAAATGTCAGCTCCAGGAAGGTAGGCAGTTTTGTCCACTGTACATCCCCAGTGCTTAGGACAGCCTGGTACATTGTGGAAACTCAAGTAATATTTGTAGAATGAGTGAATGAATGAATACCCAAAGCAGATTAATATGAGACACATGGATGAGAATCAGAAGAACTTAGGCAGACTTCCAGGATGATGGAGGACTAGAGAGACACAGGACTCACTTCTCTCCCAGAAAAATAGCTAGAGGACAGGCAGAAACAACCTGGAAAAACATCTTCTAAGACACCAGGGGAAGGCTGGACATCTCCCAGGAGAGAGGCACAGGAAAATAATCATGATGGCCAAACTCTAAGTTAAAAGTTGCAGCTGCTACTGCCTGCATCCTCCCCCACCCTACAGACACTTTTGAATTGTAAGAGCCTCAGAGCCAGCAGCTACAGACAAAGGGGGTCCAGGGATCCACTTCCTCAGGAAAGGGGAGAGAAAGAGATACAGCCTAAGGCTGATTCAGCTTTTGACCCACGAATTTGATATGCTGTGTCCCAGAAGAAATTCCTGGCTGAGCAGGGCTGCGCCACTCTTTGCCTTGGAAGCCAGCAAGGGACTAAAGAGATCCAACCCTCTTAATCTCCCTCTCTACTGACTGGGACTGGTTGTTGAAGATGCAAAGGGGAGAGGAATTATTCCTTACATGGGAAAAGGGAGGGGGCTGCCAAAAAAGTATGGAGAAGAGTCTCTGAGAAAGTTTAAATTATGAGGCAGGATCCTCTATCACATTGATCCAGTCTATGTTACAGCACACACAATTCCACCAGGCTTTGAACTGAGAGGGCTTCTGAAGAGCACCATCTGGTGCAGACCAAGGAAGTTCATGTGAGGGAATTAAAATTAACTTGAGAAGCTTTTTCCAGCCTTTACAGCTTCCCTCACCAAGGCCCTTGGAAGTGGGTCTGTAACCCATTCCTGGGTCCAGGGCCCAGATTTGAGCAACTAACAGGGACAATCCTAAAGACCCAGAAGAGGTTAAACAAAGAATCAAAGAACAGCAGTAACACACAGCCTCCTGCTACTAAATCCCTATGAAAGAGAGAGAAATTGAGCATATGAGTAAACTCACTATCCCTATCAGATACCTAGACATCAAAAGAAAATTACAGGGGAGGCGGACTTTGGCCCAGTGGTTGGGGCGTCCGTCTACCATATGGGAGGTCCACGGTTCAAACCCCGGGCCTCCTTGACCCGTGTGGAGCTGGCCATGTGCAGCGCTGATGCACGCAAGGAGTGCCGTGCCACGCAAGGGTGTCCCCCGTGTGGGGGAGCCCCACGCGCAAGGAGTGCGCCCCTGAGGAAAAGCCGCCCAGTGTGAAAAGAAAGAGCAGCCTGCCCAGGAATGGCGCTGCCCACACTTCCCGTGCCGCTGACAACAACAGAAGCGGACAAAGAAACAAGACGCAGCAAATAGACACCAAGAACAGACAACCAGGGGAGGGGGGGAAATTAAATAAATAAATAAATAAATCTTTAAAAAAAAAAAAAAAAGAGAGAAAATTACAAGCCATACTAAGAAAATGGAAGAAATAGCACAAGCAAAGGAATATATCAAAGACCCAGATGAGACACAGGATTTGAGACACATAATCAAATCTCAAAGAGATGCACACAAATTTCCAAAATCAAATTAATGAGTTAAAAGACAATATGGTTAAAGAGCTAAAGGACACCAAAAAGAAACTGAGTAAGCACGAAGAAGAATTTTATAACCTGAATAGAAAAGTAACAGAGTTCAAGGGAATAAAAGAATGATAGAGGAGATAAAAAAACACGTTAGAACCATACAACAGCAGACTCAAAATGATAGAAGAAAGAATAAGTGATACCAAAGACAGAATAGCTGACATTTAAGAGAGAAGAATGGGAAAAAATGAGCAGGGGCTCAGGGAAATGAATGATAACACAAAATTCATCAACAAAAGTGTCATGAGAGTTCCAGAAGGAGAAGAGAAGGGAAAGGGGGCAGAAACAGTATCTGAGGAAATAATAGCTGAAAATTTCCCAACATTCATGAAAGAAATGAACTTACAAGTCCAAGAAGCACAGCATACCCCAATCAGAATAAATCCAAATAGTCCTACTCCAAGACACATACTACTCAGAATGTCAAATGTCAAAGATAAAGAGAAAATTCTGAGAGCAGTAAGGGAGAAGCAAACCATCACATACAAGGGATGCCCAGCAAGACTGAGTGTGAATTTCTCATCAGAAACCATGACAGCAAGAGGACAGTGGTATGATATAATTAGAATACTGAAAGATAATAACAGCCAACCTAAAATTCTTTAACCATCAACATTGCCCTTCAAATATGAAGTTGAGTTTAAAATATTCACGAAGAAACAGAAACTAGAAGAGTTCATAAAAATGAATCTACCTTTGCAGGAAACATTATAGGGAGCCTTACAGCCTGTAAGAAAAAGACAGGAGAGAGACTTGGAGGAAAGTGTAGAAGAATAGTAGAAAGAATAACCAAAAGAGTAAAGAGGGAGACAAAAATAAGATATGACATATGAAAACAAAAGAATAAAATGGGGGAAGTAAATAATGTATTTACAGTAATATCACTGAATGTGAATGGCTTGAACTCCCTCAATCAAAAGATACAGGCTGACAGAATGGATTAAAAAACATAAGCCATCCATTTGCTGTCTACGAGGGACTCACCTTAGACCCAGGGACACAAACCAGTTGAAACTAAAGGGTTGGAAATGCTACTCCATGCAAACAGTAGCCAAAAACAGCAGAAGTAGCTATACTAATATCAGACAAAACAGACTTTAAATACAAAAATGTTATAATAGATACAAAAGGCCATTCAATATTAATAGAAGGGACAATCTACCAGGAAGAAAATAACAGTCATACATGTCTATGTGCCTAACCAGGGTGCCACAAAATACATGAGACAAACTGACAAAACTGAAGGGAGAATCAGACATCTCTATAATAATTTTTGGAGACTTCAACACACCACTCACATCATTAGGTAGAACAACTAGACAGAAGATCAAATAGGAAATAGAGAAATTGAAAAATACTATAAACGAGCTAGGCCTAACAGACATACATAGAATGTTGCACCTAAACTCAGTGGGCTATACATTCTTATCTAATAATAAAAAAAAAAAAAGATAAACAACTTAAATAGACATTTGATCAAAGACGAAATACAAATAGCAAAAAGACACATGAAAAAATGTTCAACATGACTAGTGATTAGGGAAATGCAAATCAAAGCTACAGTGAAATATCACCACTGGTTATATACCAGTTCAAAAGAACTGAGAGAAGTGACATGAATAGACATCTGCACACCAATGTTCATAGCGGCTTTATTCACAATGCCAAAACTTGGAAGCAATCCAGATGTCCACCAACCAATAAACGGATTAACACATTGTGGTGTATACACATGATGGAATATTAAGCAGCTGTAAGAAGAAATGAAGTCATAAAGCATAGGACAACGTGGATGAACCTGAAGGACATTATGTTAAGTGAAGTAGGCAAACACAAATTGACAAATACCATATGATTGAGCTACTATGAACTAAATATATTGTGAAATCTCATGGAGTTACCTACTTGAATACGCGTCACCAGAAAATAGAACGAATTTAGAGAATGAAAAGCTAGGGTTAACTTGCGCAGAATTGGTCAAAAGGATGTGTGTTAATCTTTGGAAATGAATAGAAAATGTGAAAGCACAACATAATATTCATAACTAGCAGTACTATTAAATAGAAAAGTCTAAGGTCATGTGTACTCCTATAAAGGGAAAGTCTAAGGTCATGGAAAGCTAAAAAATATAACATGGAAACATATAGCATAGTAATACCACATGTGAAATATGAATATGGGCAAAACTGCATATATGATATTGTTCTTCCTTGAAACTGAAGAAATATATATTGATACTATAAGATTAATATCAGAAAAAGAAACATGTTAAGTGAGAGAAACTAGATGCAAAGTACTACATTATATTATTTCATTTATATAAAATGCAAATAAGAATCAATTTCTAAAGATGGAATTAGATTAGTGGTTATATAAGGCTGGGGAAGGATAGAGGGATTGAGAAGTAACTGTTAAGAGGTGTGGGGTTTTCCTTTTCTGAGTAATGGAATTGTTCTAAAATCTTTTGTGATTGATGAATACACAACACTATGATTATACTAAAAGCTATTGATTACACTTTGGATAGATCATATAGTATGTGACTATATCTCAATAAAACTGCTTAAAAATAAATAAATTTGCAAGAGCAAGAAATAGCGGTTATGTACAGCAAGTGAGGCATAGAGGGATTGAGAGGTGAGTAATTTTCTTGTTTGTTTTTTTGTTTGCACACTTTGGGTGAATTGTCTGCTTTATTAATATGTATCAATAAAAATTATTAAAAAAAAAAAAACTACTTAGGTAAATCAAGAAAAACAGGAATGTAGATCAGACCTAAACAAAAATACTCTCCTCTTAACTAAATTTATTATTCTCTTCTTCCTGAATTGAGAAAGCATAATTTTACGCCAGTTCCATGATGAGAATGAACTAAAAGTTTATGCCACAACCTTGGGGTGTATCATTTACATATAGAGTATCACTTACTGTGTTGTATCTAAGTAAGCTTAAGTTGCCAGTATAGGAAAATGTACATTGCTCTCAACTATGTAATGGCTTCAAGCCATCACAATTAATCCTAAACTTGTCATCCTGAAGTCTTGAATATTGCTCTACATTTTGATGGTGGTGGATACCTAGACTTTGGAGGCTACATAGCAGAATGTTTCTACTCTAAAGGACTTAAGTCTATTTAAGTAGTATAAGGTAGTATAACTCATTCTACAACTCAAGTACAACCCAGACTTGGGTTGGAATACACCGCCACCATATTCATTTATTACATGTCTGTGATGAATTTACATAACTTCTATGAGTTGCAGTTTCTTCATCAGGAATAGGGGTAGGGCTAATTATCTCACAGGATAGGACTTTTAGTACATTTAACTAAGATAATGTAGATAAAGTGCTTACTTAATGCCTGACACATAATTAGGGCTAAAAATTGGTGACTATTATTATTATTATTAAGCTTTCTGCCAAGAATTGCTATTACAAGCCAAAAAAGAAAACGGGATACTGTACCTCATTAGCATGCAAATGGAAAAAGGGAAGCATGTTGCATCAAGTCTTATTGGAATGGAGTGTTATTCTGGATATTTAGACCTGACATTTCAACGTATTCAGACAAAGGGTTCTACCTTTACTCCCCACAGATCACAATCTCAGCTTGAACACTTCCTTAGCTCACTGGTATAGAACCACGGAAAGTCCGCCTCCAGAATCACACTATCTTGGCTGCCACTTTCACCTACAAAAATAGTGAAGTTTTATAAAGGTTTTCATCATTTCCTTACAAGTTTAAAGCATAGATCATAAGGAATAGTATTGATATATCCTGCAAGGTATTGAAACAGGCCAAACATGAAATGTGATACAAGGGATGCCAAGTTAAGATCACAGAAATATTCAAAGCCATCTAATGTCTTAGATATTGGATCTCTATGTCTTTTTTTTTTTAAAGATTTATTTATTTATTTAATTTCCCCCCCTCCCCTGGTTGTCTGTTCTTGGTGTCTATTTGCTGCGTCCTGTTTCTTTGTCCGCTTCTGTTGTCGTCAGCGGCACGGGAAGTGTGGGCGGCGCCATTCCTGGGCAGGCTGCTCTTTCTTTTCACGCTGGGCGGCTTTCCTCACGGGCGCACTCCTTGCACGTGGGGTTCCCCCACGCGGGGGACACCCTTGCTGGCACGGCACTCCTTGCGCGCATCAGCGCTGCGCATGGCCAGCTCCACACGGGTCAAGGAGGCCCCGGGCTTGAACCGCGGACCTCCCATGTGGTAGACGGACGCCCTAACCACTGGGCCAAAGTCCGTTTCCCTCTATGTCTTAAGAGTATCTCAAGTCTGCACCACGTCCACTCTCTCTTGACCTTACTTCCCCCTGGTCTGGATTATGCTGCCATGCTCTGCTATGCTAGTAAATTGACCGAAGAAATAAAGATTTCTATTTCCACACAGCATAGTGTTTTTTAGAGGTTCTTGTGGAATACAAAAAAACATTTTTCTGCCCAGCAGTCCATGATTCTGGAAGACTGATAGACCAATCTTTCAAACATAGAACATATAAAGCCAATTTGGAAGATTTCATTTATAACAGTTCACAATAGTGTTGACCACTTCTTTTCAAGGAGCCATTTAGGACTATAGAAAATTTGGTATCTAAGAAAGGATTTTTTTCTAACATATTAATAGTAATGTTTTATGTAAGCTCACAGCTTTTGATTCGTGTGGACTTGATAAAGTGTACAGAAAGAACATAAACCAACACAAGTCTAACTTCATTTAATCTGAACACAGATTAATATAGATGCATTTTAAAACAGGAAGAAAAAGACATTAGAAAATATTTTCATATATTCTGCCGATTTATCAATTATTTTCCAAGAATCGGCTCCTATTCTGAAGCTGTGCTTTTTGTTCATAGTGAATCTAAATCTCTTCCCTTCACCTTTTGTGTTTCAGGATTTGTCACCCTTCCTATAAACAAAATTGACTCTAGAAAAAAGAAAAAAAAACATACTTTAGAAATTTCTAGAGACAAAAACAGACAATAATTAGTTTGTCTTAATATTCTAATAAATCATTTCAATTTTTTTCTCTATAAGATAAATAGGCAATGTCTAACAGCAAACTCTCTCCTGTATCTAAAACACATACTAATATCATTATTAATCATTTTCTGGTAATTTAAGAAGTAAATTAACACCCACAACAGCTTTTCATGGAAAATATATCAGTCCTGTTTTTCATATAGGAAAGCAAAAATAAAGTGACAGAGAAGTTCTCTAAATATAGAGTCCCAGTCAGGCAAACATAGCATAATAATATGGTAATGAGCATGGTAAAGTTTTAAAGTTAAGGCATTAGCAGTCATCTTTTATGCATGGAAGATAAGCCCTCAGGGTTATAAGTACAGCTTCCTGGATCTCTTTCTTCAGTTCTGAATCAGTTTACTGGTAAAAGCAATATTTTCTTATAGTTAGTGCTTTCAAATTCTCACTGAGGTGAAGGAATATACAGCATCAGTGCAAACACCGGATTCTAGTCATTTTGTACTTGCAAATAAAAAGGAACCAAGAACTAGAGAACAAAGCAGAAATAAATGATGTATCAAAATCTATTCACCTTTCTTTTCAACCAGGGTAAATGAAGTGTCTTGAATGGATCAATGTCAAGTGTTGCTTTGACTTAAAGTCTTTACAATCAGATGAAATAAAGGTTAAGTTCAAAAGGGATAAAATTAATTTTATATTAATTTTAAACCAATGAAAATATTTAAATACATTTAAAATAACAGTGGGAGAGCCCTTTTCTATTGAGTCTTTACTATTCAATTCATTCAGACCGACTCTTAGAAGTGCCAACAATACTGAAATAGACATACTATCCAGTAAATTAACCTTTTTTCTTTTTATGAACAATTATAATCAATAGTCCCTTGCTTTAAAGTCTCAAGATAATTCTATGAAAAAGGAAAGAAAAACACAAACTGCTATTTTTCAGGTAGACAGGGGAGCCTAAATAATTAACTTTCCCAGGACAAATATTACATTGTCACAATAAATCAGCAGTAACAATTAAAATTATTTCATTGTTATGTAAATTTTGAAAGTAACATTTCTAGAAAACTAACCTCATAAATGAGGACAACAATTTAGAATTTTAAACACTCAGAAATGCAAGCCATTAAATAAAAGCCATTTGTCCCAGCAATTTCAACCTGTATCCTTGACCAAGGTGAACCACATTTTGAATTGAGTCTTCATGTAAATGTACTACTCTCTACTAAATTAGGAGGGATAGTGAAATCACTCTAAACATAGTAGGAATGGAGTTAGAGGTAGACTGAAACAGAAATCATTTTTGTTTCCATTTTTCCTTTCATGTCCTTTTCTTAAAGATATTTATAGAAAACCTCTGTCATATAGAAACAAATCTTAAACTGCAATAGCATAACCAAAGCCCATTAGCTTTCATAAAGGTTACTTAACACTTCATGATGCTTTGCAGTTCCTTCTTCCCAACAACCCAAGACCTGAAAGAATTCTAAACAAAAAATTTTTTTTTTCATTATATGCGGAGTATTGCTGGTTTCAAAATCATGATTCACTACTTTATCATAGATGGTATATTTTTCATGTAGAATCTTTTACAATTTTCTTCTGAAAGTCTATAAAGCTGGTCTACACCCGGGCATTGAAAAAAGAAAACAAAGTCTTCATCGTCCTGGAAGCTTGGCTTAATAAGAGTTCAGATGATTATATTGCAATATAAAACTTGCCTGAGGGGGAAATTCAAGTAATGTACAGATTTTCACAAAAGAGGACTGTTTTGGCCAAAAGAAAATTTTTAATCTAAATAAAATTGGTTATTCTAAACCTAAAATTATTTATCCTCCTACTTCAAAAATTGCCAAATAAATATATTTTATGTAAAGCATTAAGCCATCTAACAGTTCACTGTGACTATGCTAAATCACCATGTCCATTAATTTCAATGATATTTTTAGTTATTTTGTGAGAGAGAAAAATAAATCATTGAATGTGTATTGTCTTAAGATAATAGTCCATTCTGCTTTTTGTGTGGCAACAATTTATAGTCCCTGACAAAAAGTGGCCATTCATTTTAAACGATACTTTACAGGAATAACCCTGGTTTAGGAAGTCCTATTACAATAAAGATCATAAAACAGTAGAAATTATCATTAAGGTCTGACAGTTAAGCATCATCACAAATAAATAAATAAGTGGATTATTTTGGGTTTTGAATTTTCACTGCTTTTCACTGATAGCTATTATATGGCCTTAGCACATAAGAAGTCTTCAACTTGGAAAATAATCAAATATAATTATTCTAAATGCCCATTATTTCCTTGTGAAATGAAGTCCAATGTGGTTTTATTTCTTTCTGTTCTCCATACCCAATAATTACATACTAATTGTAAGAAATTAGAGTTATTCAAAGGTTAAAGATGTATAGATCAAATGATATACTCAAACACTGACATATCCACTACTGGAATTCAAGTTGTGTTAATGGAATCAGCAATTCTAAAACTGTTCCACTGTTTCCAGGATAAAACTTTCAGAAGGTTCACTCAGCATTTGTTTCATGGAGCCTAAGAAAAGAGACTGATATATCCCTCAGAGGGCCAATAATATCAGTACCCCTAGTTAATCTAACAGATTCAGACTCTGAGATTAACAATGTCTTTTCTATGTTAACCAGTTTACTGGTTTTCTATGTAAACCAGTTTACTGATTTTCTTTTCTTCATTTATTGAGTTACTAATTCTTTTATATCTACTGATTCATTTACAATGAACACTTACTATATGCCAGGTGCAGAATTATGGGCTTTGTATATTCTTTGATTTAACATTATGAGTACTAAGGGTAAGTACAACTATTAAATGATCTGGGACATGAGCCCAGGTCCGAAATCCAAGTCCAAACTCTCAATCTTTCAGGGTATTGGTATTTTTTGCCAAATACTAGGCTGGATACAGAGATGAAAAAGATATGCTTGCTACTCTCCTGTGTTTTACAACCCTCACAAGAGCATTATGACCATCAAAGAGTCCTAAAAATAAAGAAAACTTCCCCACTGTATCAACAATTCTGGCCTCTCTTCACAAAAGAAAGTGCTGAAAGATCCAGATAGTCTGGATTAACCTATTCTGATATTGTGCCACGTCTCATCTAACCCCCTTCTTCTTCTATTTTCCCTTTTGTAATTAACTGCATCATCTTTCACCAATCACCCAAAGTGGAGATTTAGAATTATGCTTGACCCCTCCCTTCCCCTTATGCTCTTCATCCAGTCATGTAAGTCTTCTTGAATCTACTTCTGGAAATTTTCACAGCTCTACAGCCCCCAATTTCCACCCCCATTGTGATACCATAGAAAAAGCATTGGCTTCAGAGACAAACTTGTGTCTGATCCCCACTCTGCCACTTTCTGGTTGTATGACCTTGGGCAAATCAAGGTATCTCTCTCTGAGATTTTATGTATTAGTAAAATAGCTGTCTAATGGGATGAGGTTAGCTTTAGAGATAGGTATATAAAATGACTTGCACATATAATAATTAAGGTGGCAGCTACTATTACCACCTTCCTATTTAGGCCCTTGTTAAAATACAATCCCTGGTACAAAGTACAGACTTAACAGATACCTGTTGAAAGAATAAATTATTTCAGATATGTAGACTGCAGTTAGCAGCTACTATGAGGTCTGCCTAACTTAACATGTCCCCCAAGAAATTCCCAATAAAATTACCTGTTGGGTTATTCTTCATAATAAACAGAAATGGATGATTTGCTATAAATTGCTTTTGAGCCAGACTCATGATCACAGGGACATGCATGCCTATGAAATAGAGACAATAGTTATTGGTCTCAATAATATGATCATATTACAATATCAGTAAAGAAAATATATCCATAATACTTTGTAGACAGGAAAGGTCATACTATTTGAGGAGTTAGCTTGTGGAAGAATAGCTATTTTCTAAATACAGAGAAATATGGAATAAATTTAAAAACCAAAGAGCAGAAGAATAAATATTGGATCATTCATGGAATAATTTTAACTTCACATTTATGCTCAATGAAGAAGAAAGCTAGATATTATATTCAATTTAGTGGAAGCAGTTGAACATGTTCATCCGTTAAACAGTAATTTGATATTCCCTATTTATTTACATTATGTGATTTATTCTCACAATCTTTTCAACTCTTTACTCTTATCTAGATATGTTTGCATTTTATTTCTATTCTTCAGGCTTGTAGTAATCACATCTGAGTTCAAATTTATTTGTTTACTTACTTTTCCAAAATTATTCTGTGAGCTCAGAGCTTTTAGGATTTGTCCTTTGAATATTTACAGAATTTTTATTCCCAGATTAGATGCAGAGATTAGCTGCTTTAACAATTATTTACTATGAAAATTTTATGTCAAGATGCTCCATTGTGTCATTTCTCACTACATAGAGTGGGAAAATTTAAATGCTTTTTTTCTTTCCAGATTCAATATATCTATGCCCAGTTCACCAATTCAGATATTTTCTTTTGCCAATAGTGCGGATTTGGCTCAATGGATAGAGCATCTGCCTATCACATGGGAGGTTCAAGGTTCAAACCCAGGGCCTCCTGACCTGTGTGATGAGCTGGCCTATGTGCAGTGCTGGTGCACACAAGGAGTGCCCTGACACGCAGGGGTGTTCCCTGTGTATGGGAGTCCCACACGCAAGGAGTGTGCCCCATAAGGAGAGCCGCCCAGCACGAAAGAAAGTCCAGCCTGCCCAGGAGTGGGACCACATACACTGAGAGCTGACACAGCAAGATGACACAACAAAAAGGGTCACAGATTCCCAGTGCCACTGACAAGAATATAAGTGGACACAGAAGAACATACAGCAAATGGACACAGAGAGCAGACAACTGGGGTGGGGGGGGGGGGGGTGGAGGGAGAGAAAAAAATAAAAAATAAATCTTTAAAAAGAAAATAACGCAATGATTTTATACATTTTTTAGACCTAATGAAAACTAATAAAAAATGCAACTTGTGGTCCAAATTGAAAAACAAACATAACCTTAGTGACATAATATATATGGAATATCCAGAATATCAGCTCTATACCACCCAAATTACCATTAGAATCTAAGCTCATCTAAACTGAGATAAATCAGAAACACAAAGTCATGTCTTAGATATTCAGTCAAATCTTCTGTTCTTATCTGTACTGAGTACTTGGGTTTGTTGTTTTTGTTTGTTGGTTTGTTTGTTTTTAATTGCTTCTGAGAAATCCCTGAGCTGAACCCTGAATTTCAGAATACACAGACTGACAATTCTGAGGTGTAGGTTATATCTGGGGCACTGCCGTTCCAGTCTTCTCCCCTTAATGATAGTTACATCCCCCTAGAGAACTTTAGACTAATATGGAAAGGCAAAGGGTTACAGTGGAAAGGGCTCTGAACTCAAAGTCAAGTCAGGGAATGTGATTCCTGTTCCAATTCTGCCATCAGATAATAGTGTGAATAGTATGAGCTTGGTCAAGCCTCTTTGCATTGCTGGGCTTGTTTCTTCACCAATAAAATGTAAGAATCAGACAATCATCTATAAGGACTCTTCTAGTTCTATGTAATAGCAGCTGTGAAAAAAATATCTGTTTGGGGCAGCAACCTCATCAGATGCAACCTTTTGATCTCTCCCAGGATTGAAATAACCAATCAACTCCCATCAAAATTCTTTGAGCCCAGCAACTCAAAGTCCTTCAGGAAATGATAGAATGGCAACCGGAGTCGAGCGAGTCCTATCCAGATGTTAAAGTCCATTGGCATCATTTAACATTACAAACTAATTTAAAAATTGATAATGTTGATATAAATTTATGGACATATCAATACATTTTAAATGATGCATATCTTTTAAATATTGGTTAAAATCCAAATAGTCTAAGATATTAAAATAGACATATGAGGGATTCGTTAAAGTAGCTTTTCCATTTCGAACTGATTTTAAGACTTTTTCCAATTACTTTTTTTGAGTCTTAAATACTTGTATGTAATATAGATACTACTCAAAATGTCATATGTTCAAGGAAACGCAGCTTAGAGAAGAGACTCTCAAACTATAAAATACCTGAAAATCAGCAGGAGATCTTGGAAAATGAAGATTCTGATTGGATAGGTCTGGGGTTGGACCTGAGATTCTGCATTTCTAACATTCCCACGCAATGCTGATGCTGCTGATTTATGCACCACACGTGGAGTAACAAAGGCAAGCTGGAAGACCCAGTAGAGCATTTGTTCTCAAACTCGATTCTTGTAAATCGTAAGAAAATCCTGGAGTCTGGATCTTACCCACAAATATAGAGATGTAATTTTTTTTGGATGAGGCAAGGTAAAGCAGTTTTTAAAGCTTCTCAGGTGATTCTAATATGGAGCTAAGTTTGAGAACTTAATTCCAAAGATAATAACAAGAATTCAAATTAGAAAAGTGAGGACAAACAGCATAATGAAAGAATGAAATTAATGCAATTGATTAAAAGTGAGCATTCCTAATCAATAATGATTTCATATTTGAGTCCTAAATTTTTCTCTTTATCTGCTTGGGTCTTGTCTGCAAATGAGCAAATATCAGAAGATAGGTCTCAATTCCTAATCTTTCCTTCCCTTTTGTATTATACTGCAGCTACAGAGATATACAAACGGCTTACGCAACCATTTTGTTTTTTCTTCCAGCAGCATACTAGGATGGAGGAGGGAAAAAGATCAGAGTACTGGAAAGCAGCCAGCACCCTAATGCTCATTTTCTCCCAATCATTCCTCCTGGCTTGTTGAGAAATTATTTGTCCTACCAGTTGATGTTGCAGCCTCACTGCCATCTTCATTTATCTCAAAGAAAACTTTTTGCAAAACGTGGGAAACATACACCTCCGAGGAATCTGGTAGAAAAAAACGAAAGTGTATTACTTATTAGGTCACAGATTAATTGCATTTCAAACAAACAACAAAAAAAAAAATAGAGGAACAAAATCCAACAAAGCTCTTTCCAAGTCAGTCCGTTTTGACAGACATAAAGGGGGTTTAGGTTTAGCCCTTAAACAAAAGAACCAGGTTTAGCTCTGATAAAGGTAAAGATAGAAGGGTATGGCCTCAAATCAGGAACACCACTAATGGACAGGGCTTTGCCGCCCTGAGCAACGGCCTACAGATGACACAAAAGACATTTTCCCAGATGTGAATTCATCCCACTCTGAGTCTCTAACTTCAAGGCCAGATTACCTTGGAAATTCTGTATTCAGTTTTCCTCTAAGTTTAAACAAAATTTACTTTCTTCAAGACTGGTGAGGTTACAAAAGTCTAAAGAGCTTTTGTGTCATCTGTTACAAAATCACTTCAAGGCTATGCTGTAAAGCCTGTGAAATGTTTCAGTGTAAAATGGTGTTTTACAACCTTCTGTTCTGATGTGGATGCCAGCTGAGAGAGATGCCCTCTTCTCTCCTGGGTGGAACTGATGTCTGTGTACAGCGTTTCTGATATAGTGATCCACCAGGAGAGCCTCCTTGAGAGGAGGGGAAGTGAAGTCATGAGTTCAGAAGCTGCCAGCCGGCCCTGCTGCGCCAAGACCAGGGAGATCTCTGAGAAAGTGGAAGCATGGCTGTGGATTCAGAGGTGGCAGGAGGATAGAGATGAAGATCGGCCTTGAAACTTGAAGAGGAGGAAGCTTCAGCACTTGGGAGAGGAAGTTGAGGTGATGTAGGCAGGCTCCCGAAAGCCACCTGGCTTTGACAGCTTTGATAGCTTACTGAAAAATAATTCACACAACCCCTTCTCCTCCAAGTCATTAAAGGGAAATTTGCACAAAAACAATGTCTTCCCATCCCACTAAAAACAAAATGCAAATTGATTACAACGACATGATCTGGGGGCCCTCATTACTTCTTACCTTCATCCCCTACCCTCCCCCAATACAACTATCATGTCGAGCATTAGGGCCTTCGCACACATTTGCTCTCCCGTCTTTTTAGAATCCCCTCCCTCAGAATTTTATCTGATTGGCTCCCTTGTCATTTAGGTCACAGCTAAATGTCACTTCCTAAGAGCAGTATTCCCTCACCCTTTCTAATTCTACCCTTATCTGACCTAATCACCATTTATTCCATTATTCCCTTACTCTAAATGATAGCACCTATCACCATTTAATTAATTAATTAATTACTGTCTGTTTTCTCCAAAGTTAGTTTCATGAGAAGAAGGACTTTGACAAGTTTGTTCATTGCTATATCCCTAGTAAACCTTATGGCACACAGTTGGTACAATAAATATTTTTTTAAATAAATAAATCAATGGGTATGAATATCTCTGGAGAAAGAAATATGTAAGATGGGAAGAAATCGGCATCTGTACATTTAGAGTAGCTTCAATGAAATGCAAGAGAATGGTTTCTGAGGGTCAGGCAAGTATGTACCTTCCTTTTCCAGCATTGCCTGGAATAAGATAGGATTCACAGGTAAAGGATAGTGTGAGGCCAGAGTAGATGATCCACTTTACCAAGAGTAAATACAGTGAAGCAAGCCGAGGAGGGCTGGAGAGTTTCACCAAGCTTAGCAATGGCACCATCTCACCGACTCTCTGATTATTAAAACAACAACTTGGTCTTGTGTATTACATCTCACTGAAGTGAAGACAGGGCCCAGTTTTAGGAGAAGAACAGGACTTGATTGACTAAAGGTTAAAATAAGGAATCTGGACTCCATAAACTCAATTGTTTTTATACCTGTATAATCATTCTGGTCCTTAATTTCCTGCAAAAAATCCCTATTATGTTTGTGCCAAATTAAAAGGATAAGAAACCCCCTTAACTTTGCTAGAATATGTGCAGATAAGTATTAATGAGCCCACTTGCCCCATTTGCTGTTTTGTATTTAATATTTACTGAGCGTATACTATGTGCCAGGTGTCAAACTAGATGATTTACTTAGTCTTTCATTTACTCCTCTCAAAGCCTCCAGGAGATTTTATCTCAGGTACAGATTAGAAAGTTGAAGCTCATCAAAGTTAAGTATTTTACTAAAGGTAAAACAAGGGACTCTAGCAAAGTTAGAATTCAAATGTTCATCTCAAAGTCACCAAAATAACTCTCTGTAAACATTTCATTTAATGCTTGTGAACTGCATGGGTACATGGTAATGTCTCTTTCATGTGTAATGGATATCCTGTGACAGTAGTGTTGGACCAGTTCACAGTAGAGTTTAATGAATGTTTGTTACACAAGTGATAACTAGGATAGGAGGGGATTCACTATAGTGCTAATGCCCACATAGAGAATCAGCACCGACAGTTCTGTTTCAGGCTTTAGGACAGAACCAAAGTAATTAAAGCAACATAAGTAGGGAACTCAGGTGGAAAAGAACAGAACATGCTGGAAATGTATTTTTTTTCTGCCTAGGGTTAGACTCTTGTATAAAGGCTTTCATGAGGCATTTTGGAGGCACTTTCCTGATAAATTTGCCTGTATAAGGAGAGTTTAAAGAAGACACAAATTGCTGGGAATTTGCAGGGCGAATGACTGAAATGTCTGAGAGTATCTAGCAAGTTTCCTAAGTGAGAAAGACGTGTAAGAGGAAGAGGAATTTGGCAGTGTTTGGTTTATTGTAGGTTAGTTAGTGAGCTACCTGAGTTCCAGGGCACACTTAGATAGCATTGTGTGATGCAACTTAATGTTTCATATCTGATGCTGATGAAATTGTCAGAGTCAGATTTATCTGTTAGTGTGAGAAGTAGCAAAATCATGTATGAAGGTGAAACTAAATATCTGTGACACTGTATACACTACCTATCTCTTCCACCAGAAAAAAACTCATATATTATATTCATTTACCCACATAATTGATGTTTGAATAAATTAATGAATATATCTTCAAAGCCCTAAATATTTATATAGGAAAACACAATTCATTTCCACAATATTTTCATGGTATGAAACAAAAACCCATTAGACAGACAAGCTTGCATCGTCAGGCCCCTTTATAAAAAACAGAAGACAATTTAAAAGAGGCTAAGTAACTTGGGACAAATTAGCCATCTTCATTCAAATTTTCTCTTCATTTAGTTGTTGTTGAACTTGTCAGTACTGGCAAGGTAAGAAGAATTCAAGGATATATTTGGCTTTGCTGTGCAAGAATCTTTAACCATGCATGATTTCCCAGGTGCATTAGTATAGGAGCAACGTCTGTCTTAAATTTGTTTTCAGTCCAAAGGACTGTGTTGCTAAATCTGCAAGCTATAGCATTACAATTTCTAGATCATGTTCAACACGCAGCAGCTTATGCATGCCTATTTCAAGGGCTTTTTTATCACTGAATTAACATTTGCAAATTGGCTTATAGGAGTTTTATTAGCTTTGCTTAGAAGAGAGCCTCACAGTTGTATTTTCCATTAGTCAGATAAGGAAATCCAAACAGGGCTGAAATAAAAGCCCCTATAATACGTCTACCTACGTAGTTTCATTACAAGCATGGTTAGAAGGCTTACCTAACATTTCAAAATGTGTTTTGACTTTCATTAAGAAAACTACTTAAATGCGAAATAGTGTGTTTACAGACAGCTCAACATAACCATAGGCATTTATTCCCCATGTATATGTTTATGTGTTTTCTGTGGCCAAATAATTTTAGATTTAAGGTCAGACAGTTAATATAGTCACTAAGAACGCATATTAACATGATAATGTAAGAATTATTCATCATACTACCTGTTATTCCAGAAAGGTCACAGCCACCACTAAATATCTCAGTTACGTTTAAAGAATTTAAAGCTTCTTTGAAGTCTAATTTTTGTTCTATTTTAAACCTGTTAGAAAACAAAAAAACATGAAGAAGTCTTGAAACACTGTGCACATTTGCTAGCAAAATGGTTGGTTTTTTTTTTTAAATAACTGGCTGATTTGGAGGAAATTCTATTTTGTTACCTTTTGTTTTCATTATCACAGTTATATTTCCTCACATTTCAAGCCATTTGCTCCCAGCTCCACTGATTAGTTCTGAGTTGCTAATAACTTGCTTCCCAGATAAATGGTTAGTGGGAAAGTGGAGAAGAGGATAGCCTAGTTTTGAAACTATGCTTACCCAACAAATCAGAGGAGTTCCATCAAAATTTCCAATTGCTTGGCTCCTTTCTAAGAAATTTAGAGTTTCCCTCCAGCAACTCTATATACTCAAGTTCTCACAGCATCAAAGATGTCCCCTGGCAGATACCCAAGACGTTCTAAGAGGAGAGCAGGAGCCAGCAGTCCTTGGAGAAGATTGTGGGTTACCGAGGTAGAGAGAGGCATTAATAATCTATCATCATCTATTGTTACAATGGGGTTATAGTTGATGTAGTTTCCTTTAGTATAAGACACATCCAATATCCTCCCAATAGTACCATAAAGTTGTTAAAGAGATATTACTGAATATTGAATGGGAGCTACAGTCATGTTGAAATAAAGGACAAACATAATAGGGACTTTTTTTTAAAGGCACTATCCAGTGCTTCCTACTGCAGAGCCATAAATTAGAACTCCGGTGTAAGGAAGGTTTGCCTCCCTGGGCCCTAATTTGTCACAGCTTTGAAGAGGGAATTTAACCAGAGAATGGCAAAGATTCTTTCAGGCAGGGGTTTATAACCTTTCTGTTTCACGGACCCCTTTGCCAGTCAGGTGAAAACCACGGACCCCTTATTAAGTCCACACTATACTGTGTATTATTGAATAAATACATCACACCCGTACCACATATCCCCACAAGAATTTTTTTTAATTTTTCAATTCAAGCTCACGGGTCTCCGAAATCTTTCCATGGACCCTTTGGGGGTCTGTGGACCCCTCGTTAAGAACCCCTGCCTCAGGCACGGATCTTTCATGATTCCTAGTCAAGAGCAATCACCGAAGCTCATTTAAATGAAAAGGAAAAAAAAAATGGAGAAGCTAGTCTTAATCACTTTATAGATGCCTAAAACATCAAGTTACATTTTAAAACCAGATTAGAAATCTAGTTTATGAAAGAAACCTAGTTTACGAAAGAACAGTATAAGCTTCATTAGGAAGCTATCTGTGTTTCCCACCTCAATTCTGGAGCAAGTCCTACCAAAGGCTCTGCCTAGTGGGCCTTCACTCCGGTCCTGTGCTCCCACTTGGGGTCCTCACTGGGGATCAACCACGTGATCCCTGCTTCTCTAACAGGCAGGCTCACACCTGGGACTAGAAATTAGCTTGGGCAATCAGTCTAATTAGATCATTGTTTTAATTGTCAAATACTGAACAAGCTTCTTTATTATAATTCTTCAAAACAATGAACATGCTGTGGCAGAATTTTACTGGGCCTAAATTACTTCTTGGTAAAATATTATGTACTTTTTAAAGACGTTAACATATTCAGAACGTAAGCTAACTGGCGATGCATGCAAAATGCACATTAAAATCTACTGAGAATGAAAAGAACTTATTCTATGCCAACTGTTTTCAACTTTCTTCTTTATAACATCCTACTAAGAAAGATAATATGCAACGAAAATGGTTTTGAGGGTTTTTTTCCCTTGTTTTTATCACCTCACCCTGTTTTGAAAAGCTGAAGGAGTATGGATCTTTAAAATGGTGGAGGATAAATGTGCTAGTCCATCTATAAACTTGAATTTTTTTCTGTATGATATTCAAACAATTTTAGAATAATGGCAAGAATACTGCAAGGCATTATGATTTCTAATATTGCCTAATTATCACCTGAAAGTAATTTAACTAACAATCCAATGAAAGAGCCCAATGAAACCTACAGCAATAGAAATTTGTTCAGCCACTTAATAAAAGTATAATCTATATACAATTTTAATTATCCATAATTATTGGGGCCAAGAATAGCCAGGTGTGAATTAGCACTTAGATGCATTAGGCACTTTGTATAGATTATGGCTTTTCTTCATCACAAAACCCTTGGAAGTTGGCATTATTATTCCCATTTACATGTAAAAAAATGGTGGCTTTAGCGGGTTGATTTCCACACTCAGGGTCAGGGTAGGTGTCTGAGTTGAGATTCAAACTCAGGTCCATTTGAAGCAAAGCTGATGTGCTAATCCCCAATGCCTTCTATTCAAAATGTAATTTTTAAAAAAGCATGATCTCCGTCATTAAGCAGTGTGAATTATGTACCTATTCCAAATTGGTAAGTTTTAATATTTGTCACAATTGAGGTTCATTTCCACATCGCCTGAGCCTCCTCTAAAATTGTAAAAAAAAGTCAGCCAAAGGTAAAAGAATGAGCAAAGGCTGAGAGAAAAATAGCAACTAAGTAATCATGACCTGAATGTTTTAACACAAGCAAACATGATCTATTTACTTAGAAGCGGGTCGTAACTTTCCTACCAAACATCACAGTGTAAAAACTGCAGAGAATGAAAGAAAACAATTAAGAATTTCTGTTTAAAAGGGACTCACTCTTGGTCTCGAGGACCCAATATGAACTGGTATCATTCCTTCTTTCCCCCTTTATACCCAGGGCTCTTGTTTAATGAAAGGTCTTGAGTGGGTTTCCCTCTAACTCCCAACCCCTATTCTTTGAAATCCCATCTTTAGTACAGGGGGTTTTAAGTCATCCTTGGAACTTTCAGGGCTGGAAACAACCAAACCAAATCCTGGGGTTGCCCACAAAATAAAAATACAACTTGATCCTTGACGGCAGTGACCTTGGACTGTTAGATGGTTACATAGGATCTTTTGGTCACTTTCCAACCAATTACCTCATGAAGCATGTATCTGTGTGTATGTGAGTGGGTAGGTATTTGCATATATGCATATTTGTGTATCTGCGTATGTGTGTACAAAATGCCCTGTTACACTCACAGGTGTTGAAGGCTGAATTAAAAACACTTTATGTAGCATATGAAACATCTAGACAGTGTTTAATATAAATGCAGTATTTCAATTTTTATCAGTGTCCAATAGGTAGGTTAAAGTACATGAACATTTTGTAAGCATTACTACAGCTGTTCATGATGTTTCTATTCTCATGTCCAATCCCATTTTCCATGAGTTCACTTTCTCTTATCCATACATAGCTCACATTCAGCCACACATTGATCCAAGGCTGGTCAAGACCTAAGATTGTTTCCAGCCCAGCAAGCATATGACACTTTGTGCCTTATGGGAAGCATGACCTCTTTTGAAAAGCCTCCTTCGCACAGATGTTCCAAATCTCTTTTCTTGCTGCTTACTCTATCACTGACTTTTGCTCTGTTCCATGCTCTCGCTCTCGCTGGCTCTACATTACTCCCGTTTGCAAACTTCTGGCTGTCCTCCTGCAATGTTATCCTCCTGCATTTATTTAAAGAATGATACCTCTCAGAAAGACTCTGGCTATTATTTAGATAAAATATTACTATACTTTTGGGAAGACTATAGAGTTTAACAAGTCCAAAGACTTGAATCTCTGAAAATTCAGTGACAAATATTAAGCCTCTCTCAAAGGAAATACATGTATGATCACACAAGCATAAACTTGCAAATAATTTCAGGGGCTTAAGGACCCTGAAGTTCAGCCCTGGAATCTCCAGAAGACACTGGTGACCAGTCAAGAACTGCTGCTAGAGAACATGAAATCACAGTCCTCTTATTTTCCTAGTAAACAAAGGAAAACTGATTTAGAACTTAAAAACAATTAAATCTTTTCCTTCTTAACCCATGTCTAGTTAGTCACACTCCAGCAAATGTCTTTCTACTCCGCAGCTTCCTTACCACCCCTAGTGAAGCTGTTCCCTTTAAAAACTCATTCCCTAATGCCTGGATTGTTGCAGTGGTGTCATAACCGATCTCTCGGACTGCACTCGTTCCCTCTTTGACAAGTCCCAAACATCACATGGCAAAGCTACAACATTCAATGAGCAGCTACTGTGTTTTAGATGCAAGCTTTGGGCTGGGGTTACACAGAGAAGACACCCAGGACTCCTGACCTCAAGCAGTTTATAGGCTAATGGAGAACACAAACAAATAATTTTAATACAACTGCTATGCAGAAAAAACTCAAGACACCAGAACTTTTCTCAGCAAGGAGACGGGAACATGGTTGTAGGATTTTGCATGGAGAGGAGAAGGGCTTTCTGAAACCCAGACTTAGTTTTAAGGACTGATAGGCGTTATCCAAAATGAGGGTGGAGGTTACATTTCAGACAATTTATCCAGCATGAACAAAGGTACTGTAGCTGACAAGCAGATCTTTCTAGAACACTGCCTTAATCATGCCGCTATCCTATTTGGAAATTTTCAAAACTCCCCTGTTGCATACAGGACTTATTCATTTTTTATTCTTCTTCTAAAGGTCACTTCAAGGCTTTTTCCATGAAGCTTTTTTACAATTCCAGTGTATTATCCTCTCTCTCCTCTTTCCTCACTGTCACTACATTCTTTCCTTCCCTCCTTTCTCATGAACCATCCTAGAGTTTACTAGTTCTACCATTCATTTGGTACTTCCTGTACACTGCTATATACGGGTAGTAAATTTCTTGTGCAGGTCTTATACCACTCCATCTAGGTGGTCACCACCTTAGCAGTAGCATCGTATCTGTCACTTTGCCTCAGTCCCAGCTCCTTGCCCAGAGTATGGTCTCAGTCAATTTGCGCCTTTGAACAGAAAATTAGTTTGCTAATAAGTATCAACCACCAAAATGGGAAGGCTGGAAGCCAGTAGGCATGACAGCTAATCCTATTTCTTCCATAACTAGTTGAATGGCAAATCACTTTCCCTTTTGAGTGCCTCTGTTTTCTTATCTGTGAAATGCTGGATATAACCAAGTCAGACTGTAGAATCACAGTACTTATTAAAATATAAATATTAAATGCTTTAAAAGTTAAAAGTTAAATGAAAGTTACATGTTTTTTTTTTTTTTTTTTAGGTACCAGGTCCAGGGATTGAACCTGGGACCTTATATGTGGGAAGCTGGCACTTAACCACTGAGCCACACCAGCTCCCGAAAGTTACATTTTATTTACCTTTTATATGCACTATATAATCACTTTTGCCCATAAATAGTACAAAAGTATATCATCAGAGAGCAGATGTGACTCGAGCAGTTGAGCACCTGCTTCCCACATGGGAGGTTCTGGGTTCCCTGTGCCTTCTTAAAAAGAAAAGAAAACAGAAAAAAAAACAAAACAAAAAACAACAAAAAAATAAATAAATAAAAGAAAAAAACCAACTCAGGGAGTTGTTGCTCAGTGGTTGAGCACTGGCTTCCCATATATGAGGTCTTGGGTTCATTCCCCACCCCTGGTACCTCAAAAAAAAACAAAAAATATCCTCAGAACAATTGCTTATCCAGAGAGGAATCTGGCACATAGAAAGTATGTATTAGATTTTTCAACCTGGAAAATTTTAATACTGTGATATTTATATGTTCCCATATTACCTTTAGATAAATTAATATGATTATTTTAGCTGATATCCAACTGCAGGATTCCAAAATTAGATATCTAACATAATACAGATGATAAATACTAAAAAAGCACCCTAGTATTTTTAGATTATACTCTATTTTATTGGTCTTCATTCTAAACTAGTCACACATCAAAGAAAGAAAGCAGTGTTTCTTAAATGGTAACTATATAAAGTCACTCACATGCTCCTTCCTATGGTAGCTTGTATGCAAGCATTCTTACTACTAATTTTTCTCTTTCTCTAGGGTTTACTAAACTTTCCTATGAAAGTGGCTTTTATTTTGTTGTTATAATGACCCATAATTTAATATACGTGGTTAAACTGTTCCAATTTTACCAAAATCTTCAGGTATCAATTTGAAAACCATTATGTATTGATTCAGTATAAATGAAACACATCAATGAGTAATAATATATAAAACTGTTGGACTACTCAAAAGTTCTAGTTAAGCCCATATAGTCTTCCTTCTTCTGTCCTGAACACAGATTTTAAATAGGTCTTTTTCGTTGTTGTGTGAGAAAATGTATTTCAGAATTTTTCTTCCTGATTTTAGTTCTCAGGGAATAAATTCAATAAATGTGTCCTGATGAACTGAAAATGTTAATGAACATAACAAATAAGCAATCATTCCTTTAAAAAACCAGAAGTCTCATACTTCTAGTGAAAAGGGAATACATTTTTAATGTAATGTTGTATTAATGTGATTGAATAGTCAATAAAAAAATTCAGTACTGTAAATCCAAAACAAATCTCATTTATCTGTCTCTAGTTTTCAAGTAAATTACTGATGTCTTATTTTTCATTATCCTGCACATATGGGAAGGAGGGACAATTTCATCAGGATCCTTACAAGGAATAAATAAGAGAGGGTGAAAAGCTAAAATCTGGTTTTTGAGATAATTAAAATTAGATTAAAGAAAATAATATAAAATCTCTTTCCATGAAAAAATTTATGTAATTTCATTTAACTATATTCATTTAGCATATGCTATGTATCATGCAATGTGCTAGGGATTAAGGAAACAAAAATGAATGAGACATAAACGTCTGCCCCATTTTAATATGATAGAAAAGAATGGGAGCAAGAAATGAAAATGCATTATAAGGGCTAAAATGTAAATTTTCATAAAGTGCTCTAGAGATCAAGATAAAGGATGGTTAATTCTAACTGGGCATGTTGGGAAAATCCACATAGCTAGAACTTGAAGGATGAATGGAAGCTCACTGGTAAGACATCATGGACAAGGATTTCCCAGACAAAGGAGAAAGAGTAAGGAAGACTGAAAAGTCAGAGAAGATTTAATGTTTCTAGTCTGGTATAGCTGGGCAGTAATCTTCATAACAAAGAAAAAACAATAGCTAATATTTATTTAGCATCTCTATTTGCCAGACATTGTGCTATGAAATAGAAGTATGTAATGAAGTACTGTAAATAAAACTGCACCCAAAATTTTTTTAATTCTTTGCTTGCTGGAATTCTTGTGGAAGAAAGGGTACAACATTCCACAAAATTTTCTGTTTCATGTAGCTGAAGATTCCAATTCACATTTAAGGCAGATTGTTCCTTTCTTAGGGAAAAGCAGTGCAATGGGCTTTTCCATTATGCAAATAGTGCAGGGGGGATGGAGAAGGGGAAGTTTGAGACGGATCCCAGCTAAATGGAAAAAGAAGTGAAAGGCCAGTAATATAAGAGATCAGGAACAGATCAACACAAAACACATAGCCCTTGATGAGTTTGAAGAGAAATTTAGAAATGGAAGCATGGAATATAATCTATTGAAATCAGTCCCTTTTTAAAAGTTCAGATGGAGTATGAATTGTGCTATTTGGGTACTCATTCTCCTCTAAAGTTTTTCCTGTCTCCTAGAAGTGGAATATTATGAGATTAGCATTTATAATTGTTACATTCTGCAATAAGCTTTTGCAATTTCCATTTTGTTCTAATGACCTAAAACTGACAATGGAAATCTATTTGGAATTCAATAATGGTTAAAAGCACTATTTACTAAAGGAGATTTAACATATCTTTTAATCTTATAATGTAAAGAACAATCATAAGTGTTTTGTGGATTTTGTTTTTCTTAAACATACTAGAACATAAATATTTTAAGTTCCAATCATTTTTAAAAAACTAGAAAAAGATAATTTACTATAATAAAAAGACAAAATTCCTTTTAATTCCCAGCATTCTAATTTCAAGGATTAATATTACTTCATCTCTTTCAGAGAAACTTGAGTACTTAAATCCAATCTTCCTCATGGTAAAGTAATGCTGGCACAAGTTAAATCTGCCTTTGTATCCATAGAGTTACCCTTCCAAATGAATTTTTCTCTTCATTTACGTCAATAAGCTTCTGAATAGGCTTTTTCATTTGTCATCTTTCAGTCAGCTACTCAAAGACCTCCATAAGTGGAAACATACGGCCAGAATAAGAAAATGACATTACCAACCTAGGGAGGCTTATTTCCACATCCTCTTCTTGCATTTCGGAGAGCCATTTCAGGATTTGATGAGCAGTAATTAGTTTTTCTGCTTCTTCTATGATCACGTCTTCTGCAGGAAGTATGATAATTAAACTAAATTCATCACCTTTATAAGGTAATTCTAAAACCTGGTAATTCATGGAAGATTCAGAAAAATAACCTGGAAGAGAGAAAATAAAATATTAAATATTTTGGCAATTTCCAAAGTCGTGCTTTCGAGTGTGATTTCTTCCATTACTACCATATTTTGTTCTCAGAAGAGCCTTCATCATTGGAATCTTGACCGCTAAACCATCTTTCGCAGTGAACTTCATCAGCTGTGTGTTTTCCCTTCTGAATTTCTGTTTCCAATCCCCCTTGAAATAAACGGCATTCACCAGGATAAGTCGAGTCAGGGGGCCGAATTCTTCTGCTGAAAACATGTCTTTAATTTTTCCTGTGAAGTGCACGGAGGAAGAGGCAGGCAGAAATATGCAATAGTGATTCAGTGGAATTAATTTAAATAGAACTAAATTAAAATTTTCTTTTGCAGATCAGTTATTGACAGGGTAACTATGTAATTTATCATCTAAATTTGGCAATTTTGGTAGAAAGTAGAGTGCTATTAAATATTTTACTGGAGAACGGGTGCAAGTCAAAATTATCTTAGGCAAATTTGGATATAGGGCCCCCTTAGGAATGCACTCTCTTTAGTGAGATTATTTGTTTCGATCATCTGTTAGAAAGAACAAAAGCAAAGTACCTCTTCCTGCACATTTAGTGGTTTTATTCACACATTGTTTCAAGGTTCTTCAACAAAAGAATAACAATTAACAAGTCAATGGTAGACCCAAACTTCAAACTCACAGCTATAGCCTCTGACCACCCACCACCAAAAAGGGACAAGAATGGAGGTTGCTAGTATTATTTCCCTTCTCTAAACTACCAGTTTCCTGTTTCTGTATCAAATGAGTATTTCCAAGTTATTGGAGATGAGAATGACTGCATGCCATGGAGACAGCTAGTGATGCCCTAGTTTTGTATCCCATTAATAGGATTTTTCTGTGAACACCATTCACCATACCCATTTCACTTTTCCTAGCTATGTTTCCCAAAGTGAAATTTCCCATAAAGAATATAGTAGCTTCTTATACCATCCACATTTGCTATAACTGAATAGATGAACAAAGAACCAAGCTACTGTTAAGTGAGTATCTGTTTTTCATCTCTCAAGCATTGTTATTAAATCTTCCAACAATCCTGGAATAGTATCCTTATTTAATAGTATCCTCATTTTAAATAAAAGTAATAGTTTAAAACATCCTAGGATTTGAACCCAGATCTGTATGACTTTAAGCTTGAATTTTTTCTATGTCACTCAGTAGGCTCTTAGGAATTTTTGCTAGCTTGTATTTGAATAGAAATTTAGATTATTGTATTTATGATAGGACTATCGCTATTATTAAACATTAACACATTCAACTAAGAGGTTTTAATTATTTACAGTTGATGTGGGAAAGGGGGCATGTGGAATTGGCAGTTCTGACTTATACCTGGCTAAAGGGATTATCCCTACTGCCACACTTGCAAAGAATTATGCTTGAACAAAATTTATTCAGAATTCTTCTATTAAGAATTCTAAAAGAATCTATATGCTTTTCAAAGGAGCTTAACAACTTTTCTCAGTTTTATGATTTAATATTAATTTGAATAACAGTAGAATGAAATAGGAGATTTCATTCCTCTGACCCATAGTTTAATCAGAAAATATTCCCATTCTTTACTTCAGGATATTAAAAATGATGAATACAATGGCAAATAATGATCTTATGAAAATGGGAAACTTTACCTTCTGTTTTGCTTTCTACCCAGGTACTTATTGTCTCTGCACAAGCTTTTGCATCCTGAAAATCCACAAGTTTTATAGCACTCTGAAAAAATTCCTCGTTGCTATGGAGATATTGTTCCTTCACAGTGAATCCTTCTTGAAGGTAGAGGGCATTGGCAAGATTAAATGTAAATTCTTGTTTTTTCTCTGAGATGGCAGAGAAAAATTGCTTCAGCACAGAAAAGTCTTCTCCTAAAAAATAATTATCATATGTACTGACATATTGAACCACATATAAGCAACAGCTTTTCAGCTTTGCTATCTAAGTGCTTTGATTCATATCACCATTTATTTGCACCCTTAGGTATAATTAATGAACCTTTCAAAGTTGGTAGAAATATTTTAAGCACTTCTCTCCTGTAGGAAAAAAAATGAATTTTTTGAGAAATCAACTTTTATATAGATAGAAGAAAGAATGTCCAAGAAGATTTGAAATTTGTCAAAAAATGTGTTTTTATAAAGGCTTAAGGAAACTACTTCTTTATAGTCAAATTTAGCTCATTTTTAGTTGTTGGAAATTTAACTTCAGAATCTCATTCTTTGCATAAAATGCACAGGCAATATTCGTCAAAGGGAAACAATAAATGCTGATGGGGGATTGACTGTGATGAGCAATCTTTTCAATATCACTTTTTACCACAGCTTAAGAAGAAATTGTTCTTTTATGAGCAACAGCACCTTTCTGGGTTTTGAAATTTACAAGGTAACGCCTACAGTCATCTCTAGAGATGCTTAAGAATCAGAATTGGCTATTTCTTCAGGTTCATGAATCTATACTTGGCGGTCTACATGAATAATAAAAGTTTTTAACCATTCCAACTATAACCACTAGCTAAATGAATCAGTCAGAGTCAACTAAAAGAGTCACCATTGGCTGGTTATTTATCGTTGGATAATTCTGACCAAAATGTCATGAAGCTGAGCACGCCTGTGAGAGAATTCTACCCGGATACTTTGCTCAGCAGCTTCCTATTCATTACCAAAGGGTACAGATATTTTTCATTCCTTACAGCTTAATCCTGAAACTCAATCATTAAGTCTGGGAATTCTATTTTAAAAAATAGGTTCTATCAAAACCTTTGCTATATTTTCAGTTAATATGAAAAATGCCACTTTCATAACTTAAAAGTTGACTATTTTGAATTAATATATATTGAGAAAACATAAATAGTTCACTGTTGGAATATGTCCAGTGAGTAGTTTTAAAAATAGTATTATTGAGAGGAACTTATAACTAGATATCCATCGGAAAAAAGTGTGTGTGTACACTTTATTTAACATAGAGCTAGCAGGGCTTCCACCAGCCCATGTGCAAATAAGAAAGGATGCCCTCTCCAGAAGGTATAGCCCTAAGCCTGACCTCTTGCCCAGCTGAATGGAGGCACATTTCAGTCCTCACTTTCCTCCTTGGCCTGTTCTTTTGTGCAGAGTACTACCTGCGCAGCCTTACAGGAGGCTCTGCTAGGTATACTGCATTGTATTTCAAACTCTCTGTTTCTCCATTCTACAGACATAGACATAAAGGCTTTTAGACACCAAAATTCTTACTTCCATATGACTGGATCAGAAGAATTTCAGTAATTCTTTACAGCCCTAAAATTCCTTACATAAGGAAGGGAAGAGAGTTTATGTATTTTCCTTTTTATCATTGATTTCACCTATAACCAGTTATGGTCATTTGAAGACCCAAAGAAATATCTCCATGGCCAGGAGGCTATAGAAAGAGACATCCTGAGTGAGGCACAAAAACTTTTCCAAAAGAATTGATTATGGTCAGAGATGAAGTGGTGGAATTTGAAACCAATTTTCAGGAATTTGTAATTAATGAACATCTTTAAAGGAATGTGAAAAAAGAAGAGGACAGAAAAAATAGCACCAACGCATTTTTCAGAGAAAACAGATTTTTGTCCTGAGCTTAAGGTCTGAGACTGTGTGACAGTCAGATGCCCTTTGAGAAATCACTAGATTCAGAAGTCAATGAAAATAATATCACCAAATAACACAAGTTTAGAGGAGAATTTAAAGTTATCTGCCTTATGAATTTGATTTGATTTACAGATTAATGACTTCTTTTAGCACAGATCAAATGTATACATATGCATAGCTCATAATAAGCAATAAGTTTATTTCATTCCTAAAATAGACCATGGGGCAAATATGACACTTGGTTTGATTGTTTCAGATCTCCATAAAATGTTCTAAAATTATGTATATGTTCACGTCTTCTGCTCTTAAGATTCCAAGAGCAAATGGTGTGTGTGCAACGTAAGGAGCCAAAGACAAAAAAAAAAAAAAAGGTAATCATTGAATTCTACATTATTATCTTAGGGAAAGGCCCATATAAATAATTTCATTCAAACTCCCCTTTTTACAGTGAAGAATCTGAGGCCCAAACAGATGGAGTCACTTGAGAGTTGAATCACTTATACCAAATTACAAGTCATTTTGTGGAAGAAGTGAGAAAGGAGTTCATACCCAGTTTTCTTTCTATAACCCTCTGAGAACAAAGAAGCACCTTTCACTTAGCCTTTGATTAGCAAGTAACATTATGAGAGGGCAATAAAGATGCTCATCAAAATGGGGAAGGTAAATTCTGAGCAGATGTTTTGACAATGGGGAAAAGAAGGAGGACTGAAGACAGAGTCCCAACGGTGTCTAAGATACTAGGAGTTGTACATCCATCCATAGACCCCCACAGCCTGCTTTAATGTGGAACAGTGGGGCATGGACCAGGAGATTGTAGTAGGAAAAGGAAAGTATAGTTATATTTTTATAAGCAATGGAGATAGTAGGCAGGGCTAGGACTAGAGGGAGTCAATAAGACACTTGTTTAATGCCCAAAATTTAGGGAAGCACCAAAAACTCAATAATCAAGATAAAAAGAATTAATGAAATAATTCCAAAATAAAAATTAACGTAAAAATCCATGAGAAACAAAATATAAAAATCTTAAATAAAGACAGGGTAGTTTTACTGATTTTCCTTTCATTTGAGGCTCCAATATGCCCTCATGACATTGCCTTCTAAGCCCCTCTTACCTTTTCTTTACCCTCAACTCACTTCTCTTCCTGTCTCCAGACCCCCTGTGCCTTTTCTCCCTGTGCCTTTGCAGTTCATTCTTTTACATTCTTCCCTTCTTTAACTGGGTCTCTCCATTTCCTTTATTCCTTCTTTTCTTCCCCATTTTTTTCCTCTGAAGAATTTTATTTTTCATATATTTTTTCCCTTTTGAACTGGTCTTTCTCTTCCTTTTGCAGTTTTTTTCCATCTGTGATTTTCTCTTTTCTTTAACAATTCATAACACAAAACTAAGTTTGCAAATTGTGTTATATGTATCAAAATTTTAATGATTCTTTGTCCATATACTCTCCTCCAAGAAAACAAAATTTTTCGTAATTGCTCTTATTGTCTATAACCCTCAACTTTGTCCACCTATGACAAGATTTAATCCTGGGCAAATTACTTAAACTTTTTTTCACTTCAGATTCCTCATCTATATCACAGGGTTAAAGCTACCTTACAGAGTAATTGTAATGACTAAGCAAGATAATATAATGTTAAGGACATAAAACAGTACCCGGTACACAAAACATAAACATTTGATATTGCCATTATTTTTTACTATTATGCTTACAATCTATAGTTAAGACTTCTGTGTTTTTCTATAAGCTACATACATTTAAGGTAACAGGTTTCAGAAGCTCTGATTTTGCTAGTTTATTGTGGAATCAACTTTACATGCCAACTACTTTTCAGAGCAGTAACATGTTATTTAAATGTTCTGGGATAGAGAAGCAGAGGTGGCTCAAGTGACTGGGCTTCTGCCTACCATATTGGAGGACCCAGGTTCAATCCCTGGGGTCTCCTGGTAAAATAAAAAAAAAAAGGCGTGCCCACACAGCGAGCCAGTGCCTTAATGGAGAGCCAGTGCCCACGTGCTGAGCCAGTGCCTGTGTGGCCAGCCATGCAGTAAGATGATGATATAACAAAAAGAGAAACGAAGGGGAGAGTCAAGGCAAGTCAAGGCAAGATGCAACAGAAACCAGGAACTGAGGTGGCCCAAGTGACAGGGAACCTCTCTCCATATCGGAGGTTCCCAGAATCAAATGCTGGTGAATCCTAGAGGAAAAAACAAAGAGAAGACAAAAAGAGAAACAGACACAGAAAATCACACAGCAAATGGACACAGACAGCAAAAACAGCAGGCTTGTGGGGGGAGGGGAAGAAAGAAAGAAAAATGTTTCTGGGCTAGGGAGATTTTTCTGAAATTAATACAGAAGATCAAGACTAAATTGTGACTTCACTTTACATCATTCACAGTGAAGAACAGTACATTATATTATTTATATTTCATTATTCGCAAAGAAAAACTTCAATAAATGTCACTATCACTAACAATCTTTTTTGTATAAAACTGCGTTTAGTTAAAATGCACCAAACTAAACCTTGTAAATAGCATTGTTTAGTGAATCAAATCCTCAAAAACAGCTACACTGAACTAAAGCACTAAAGTATAGTTATACTGATCATATTCAAAAAAAAAAAATCTGAATATTTCTTAAATTTAGGACCATTATAAACTGAAAGCATAGGATGATCGGGGAGATGGGCAACCATTTTTTCAAATGGGATGTAACATTATTTTTATAAGGGAATGTTAGAAACAATCTATTGAAGAAGGGTTGAGTAAGTAATGGTATTTCCATAAGAGGCAATAAAATGCAACAATTGAAAATGACATTTTGAAGGATTTGCATGACATGGGAAAAATGATGACAAAATAGCAAGTGTTAGTGAAAGAATATATATATGTGTGTATATATGCATGTGAATGTGTATGTGTAGATGTATATGTATGCACCTATCTATATATATGTATACTCATACATGTATACACAAGAAGCAATATAATCTAATTAAAATCAGCCAAAATGAATGAGCCAGAAGAAAATAAACCAACATATTCACAATTTCATATCCATGTAGACTTCATAATTTCTTTGTATGTTATTCCTATGATAACATTCTCACTAGGAACACAATTATAAATGAATGATTATTATTTACATTCACAATTCTCCATTTTATTATAATTTACATTTCATAACATTTTTCACTGACTAAAATTCTGTGACACAGAATGTCTCTCTAATATTTAAGAAATATATTTGGTCATATCTTATCTATTATAATTATGTGTAAGAATCTTACCCGTTGAATTTTCCTGAAGTTTTAAAGTTTGTCTTATCTGCTGCTGTGCTTTTCCTTTTGCTCCCAGTTGTACCATTCCAAGAATCAAAGTTGTTCCAAGGGGGGAAAATATAATGTTGTTTTTGTGAGATAAACAAATAGCTTGATAAAGATCCACTGCAAATTCAGTATTTCGTTGAGCCAAGGGTCTTGAGGCTTGACTTCCAGAAAAAGTCAGTAAGAGAGTCCACAACAAGATCTTATCCATTTTGGCTTCTGCATAATGTTTAATTCATGGTATTGTGGATTTTAAAACAGAGTTTACCATATTAAGATCAAAAGTAAACTTTCTACTTTATTAGAACTTTCTATCTTATTAGAACTAACTTTTCCAAAAAGTCTGTGCAATGCCTGGTGTCTTGACTCTACATCATTTAGCAGGAGAAACAGGTTGTGCTAATGGCAATTTTTATGTTCCTTTAAAAACCAGTACAAAAAACTTCAAAGTGTATGAAAAACTACAATTGCAGTCAAGAGAGTTCCATCCATCTTCCCCATGGGATCTAATCTCCCTCTCATTCAGAAGCAGAGTAGGGATCACCATCCCCAAATCCTCAAGATTGGGGAATGGACTAAAGTGGACTTATTATTCTATTATAGACTTATTATTATTCTAGCAATGGGAAGAACTCGTATCATTGATATATAGGCAGTGGCCACCAGAGGTTCTGAGGGGAGGGAGGGGAAGAACAGTTATAACATGGGGCATTTTTGAGACATTGGAACTATGCTGCATTATATTGTAACAACAGATACAGGCCATTATACATTTTGTCAGAACCTATAAAACCATGGGGCATAAGGGAATCCCCTATATTTTTGATGAAACATTTATGTAACCTAAAGCTCCTTTAAAAATAAAAATTTTAAAAATTCAAGAAAACAGTATGAAATGTATTTGTAATTTCTTTTAAAAAATCAAAGGAAAAATTACAACTCCGTAATTTTATCAAAGGCAATACTGTCTCTGAATAGCTATCTGATACTTTTTCTATCTTTTCCCATGGCTTTAAATGGGACACCTTCAATTCTGAAACCAAGGGAAACCTCGGTCCAGACTACTCTAAAATGGTTTATGCATTAAGAAGAGAAATGGAATAAAAATGAACATATTTCAGTTTGGTTTTGAACCCATAATATCAGGAAGCTAATGTATTCTAAACTAATTGAGTAATCTGGCTAACTTTTTGCAGCAGTGATTCTGACACTTTCTGAAATCTCACTCTTATAGGGCAAAATACTCATGATCCCACCACCTACTTTTCCAAAGGGAGGCAGAAAAACTGAGAAAATTATAAGGAAACAAAATCACAGTCAAATATAAACAGTACAGTAATAACAGAAGAATAATGCAATTAAAACCAAATGATATATTGAAAAATACAGTAACAAATACAAGAAAAGCAGCAATTGAAAATTATAACCAATTCAAGTCAACACTAACGACATCCTATTAAAGTGCACTCCACTAAATTTGCAGGAAATTCAACCATCTGATTATATCTAGAGCACAGTAAATTTTGCAATATTACCACATATGTGTTAGTAGAATACTGACTCCAAAGGCCTCATAAATTTCATAACACTAATTTTAGTTTACCAATAATACACTTTAGTAACCCTAAATAATTCATTTAGTAGGTTACTAGGAAGTAGCCCTTAATTCAGGTAGAGATGAAATCCTTCTTAACAATGTATTGCTAGCCTTAAAGAAATGAAGAACTGCACATCTAAATCATTTTACAGACTCTTAGGAGGGCTGTTGTGGTCCATCAGAGGGTTAGGGGTCATTAAGATGCACTATTATACATAAAGATTACTAATAGTCAAGTAGTCTCCAAAACTAAGTTGTGGAATCATCTAGATATTTCAAAATCTTTTCTAATACATGTAGTCAAATTCCATTTGTTTAGGTCTACATTTCACAAAGGCAGAAAATCTCAAAACGCAATTCTAAGCAATTGTTAAAGGGACATGTGTTGGTAAACTGCAAATATAGATATATACCAGCAAAGCAAATGTTTCATGGAGAAATTAATTGTACTGAAAGCTGTGAGAGGCAGTCCCTCAATAGTCAAAGCCAGTGGGTTAGACAAGTTGTACATGCAAAATAGATTTCTGTGCATCATTATGTTTTGATTTATCTAATTTCTCAGGGGATTTCTGATCAAAATAAATTTGTAGATACATAATTAGCCAAAATGTTATTAGAATGTTTAAGTCATAATGTGGTCATTCATTTGGTATATCTTTAAGAATTTGATTTATTGTAGAATAATAACCAACATTATGAAGGATATCATTTTTCTCTTCCATTAGTTATCATCTCATTATTATTAACAATCTTAATAGTTAGAATTTACATTCTTTTAGCATCCCTTTCTCCACAAATATTCTAGTCACTTTTAAATTACATCTCACAAAAGTTGCTTTTTTTAAAATTTCACTTGCCTTACTGAGTTTTGGATGATATGTCAGCAGAAAGCACAAAGTACTGGTATATTAAACAACACAAATAACTGCCCCATAAGAATCTGCTTAACATTCACAGTCAATGTTATTGCATACATACTTCATTCAAAGGCTACTTAGATTTAGGTACTTACCCAAAATTGGCTTCTGGCTGTTCACTGTAATGTTACAGCTAAAATGTGCTTGCCTGAGAACACTAGTACCTGGAACACCTGATCAGTCAAGGCCAACTCTATCTTGAACTTGCTTGATTAATTCCTCTGAAAGCAGAGCAGGTGTTCACTACATTTGTATAAAAAGATTAACATGATCAAGCTAATGATCAGTTTTGAAAAATGGAAGAACTAAGAAAGAAAACAATAATAGGATACTTTCAAATCATTAAATTTATGTTATTATTCCATCCATTATTCTATCTCTTTTACAAGTAGAAACAGAATTTGGAAGAATATGCCAGTGGTTGTAAATTTGCTGGTAATTAGTTCTTTTTATTTTTCATAGACTTTCACATCAGATTACCAATATACCCCATCATAAATATTTTAGAACACCTGTAAGAAAAATAATAAAGCTAAATCAAGTCTGGAATGCAGAGATAAATTACTGCTGTGTTTACAGAGTTCTCAACAATCAATCAAATTGTACAATAGTCAGAGAAGTTTCCTGTGGATATACCACCCAGCTGAATCCTTAGGAAGAGGAGTGGATATTGAAAAAAAAAAAAGTGTTTATGTTGAACAAAAAGACCAGATTAAGAGTATTGATTTACCAGATTTTATCAGTATAAAACTATTAAACATAGGTAATTTGATAATAAACATTGGTGTTCCTTTTATATGCTTTTAAATTTCAACATGATTTTTCTTTATAAACAAGTCACTAATGAAAAAATACATAATTGAATGGGTTTTATTTCATTCTTCTTGTTCAAATCAATCATCTCAATGACAATTAGATATTAAAATACATTGTATTATTCATCAGTGGCCTCTGAGAAGAGGACTATTTGGTCTAGTTATAGTGAAGTAAGTATGTCACTACTGATTACCAGTATAATAATATTGCTGGTGAAATCATGAGAAAGAAATAAAATGAGCCTTGCTTTAGTTTCCTAGGCTGTTTCAAGCAAATACCATGAAATGCATTGGCTTAAACAATGGGAATTCATTCTCTTACAGATTCAAAGCCATGAAAACATACAAACTGAGGTATCATCAAAGCAATGTTTTTTTCTTGAAGATCAGCTGCTAGTGATCTTTGGCTCCTGTGCCACCTTACAAGGCACATGGCAGCATCTGCTGGTCTCTTCTTTCTCTTTTGGGTTTCATTGATTTAGGCTTCTTCCTTCCATGGCTTTTTCTCTTTCTCTCTCTGTATTCATTCTGTTAATAAAGGACTCAAGTAGTAGGATTAAGATCCATCCTAATAGAGATGAGTCACACTTAAATTGAAGCAGCCTCATTAAAAGGCCCAACTTACAATGGGTTCACACTCACAGGAATGGATTACACTTAAAATTTGTTTTTCTGGGGTACATACAGCTTCAAATCATCAAAAGCATAGAAAGCTTTAAAAAGCACTCATTTAAACTTTTTCAAAATGACTGTTAATCTCTTTCAGTGTTCTAATAAAGCTATTAACTGGTAACAATGGGCCTGAGAAGGCTGATGAATATTATAGGTCATCATCTCTTAATTTACTAAAATTCTAATTGCCCATCTAGGCATCTCTAAATATTTCCTAAATCTTGGCGTTTGCATAGGCAAACACTATTCCTGCTTTAATTTAACACTGCTAGAGATAATATTCCAAAAACAGTTGTGCAACACAAGAACACCATCATCAATCTTGTTCTACTCTTTAGTTCATGAATAATAAATTGGAAAATCCAAGTCCATCATTCAGTCAATACTTTTCTGCCCATGCAGTGACACCTGGAAATTCCATCACAAGTATCCCTGACTACAATATTATTATGTCTGTACATTACTCAGGTTATAATGTGATGTCTCTGGGAAAAGGCCATTACTTTTCCTTCCAATGACAGAAATAGTCACTGACTTATTAAGACCATTTAATGAAGTGGTTCTGTACGAACTGTAGGTTAGAGTAGTTTAAGCTGAATGTACATTGTCCTATACACTTAGGGACTAAAAAGCAATACCACGAGTTCCCGCTCCATGGTTTAAGCTCTTTTAATAGACAATAAAGATACCATAAAATATTACTGCACACATTTAAAAATTTTTCATAACTCTTTTTCTTCTACAACTCTATGCCACTAGAGCACCAGGAAAAAGTTATTCTTTAGTGAGAGCCGTGGTGTCTTGATATAAATTTGTTGAGCACTATCATTATTCCACTGCAATAAAGAAACCTGGGAATGTGTCCAGAAATAATAATAGCAAGCTGTTACAGTTATAATTTCATCACCTTTCTTAACATTTTGTAGTTTTTAAAAAAGTAAAAATGTGCTTGATTCCAAACTTTAAAGACATATAAGCAAATAACACTAATTAATAAAGGATTTAAAAGTTATTACTTCTATTTGAGCATGGATTAACTTCAGGCAATATTTCTCTGTCAGCTTACTCGATACATTTTGAGTAATAAGAGGAAAATGTTCTGAAAAGAGAATATGCTAAATTATATTTAATGTAAATCTACATACTGCAAAAAAGGTAGTCTATTGAAAATTACGGCACATGCTTTTCATGTGACAAGTTCCTTTCACTGTGGAATAATGGATCCTAAATAATTGAAACTAAATACTAACTTCAGAAACAACTTGTGGTGTCTTCAGTTCTACTAGCAGTTGATAGGTGAGACCCTGTGACCCGCCTAACACAATTAGATGTTGTAAGTTACAAAAGAAGAGTAATATATGAGCTAAATTCCTTTTATTTTTCCCTTTGTTATGTATTTTTGTTCCAAATTATTAGAAGCAGTACCATTAAAAGAGATTCTCTTATCTTTAAAAGTCTATTCTCATTAAATATATTTGTGGGATGGTGCCTATTTAATCCTTTCACAAAAGAAGCCCCGATGTTAATTAAGCATGAAACTAGAGTTACCACAGCACAATACCTTGCACACATAGTAGGTGATCAAAAAATATTTTTTATATAAATTTCAGGCACATTACCCTTTATTCATTATCTCTCTGGGTTATGAATAAGGGGTTAGAGAAGCTCTATCTATATAAATGAGACAGTTTCAGAGTAATGACTTCAAATGAAGTTTTCTCCAGGGATAAAAAGTAAATAGTAAAGATTTCAGAATTATAAGATCTAGTAGGGCAGTTCAATCTTTGTTTAATTAAACAGTGCAGTTTCTGTGACTTCACTCTAGAAGACTGAGGCCAGAAGAAGGATAAACATACTTTTCTCCTGCCTCTTTTCAACATGTGACTGTCATTCAACAAAGAAGAAATCAATATGCATGGAAGTCAAAATACCTGATTCAAAATGGACTTAAATGTTGAAGGAATTGCCAGCTGCTTCTGGAAACCTTTTCTCCACCAACCTCTCCACCCAACCAAATGCACATTTCCCACTGATTGCTCCACAGATGCTGGAAATTTTAATGTTAGAGTTCATTCCAATGACTGAATCAATAAGAAATGAATGAACATTATGGCAAAGAACAAAAACTACAGTCTTTGGGGTAAAACAGACTTGGGCTCCAATTCCAACACTGATATTGATATTGATCACTAACCTAATGGAGCCAAATCTCAAATTTTAACCTTAAAATAGATGTAACAATATTTACGTCATATGGTTATTGTGAGATTTAAACAAGACGAAATTTCAGTCTCTAGAGAGAGGAGTCCCCATATATTGTAAATTCCTTCATTGACTAGCATATTTTGCTTTAAAATTCTTATTTAAAAAGAGATATTCTTGAAAGCACTCTAAAATTCAAATATATAGTAAGTAACTAAACTATTGCGAATGAACTTATTAAATCTTTTCTGCAAGACACAGTAAATAAAGTAATATAAGAATATTGGTTGCCTTGTAGATATTGATGTTTACGAAGAAAAATGTGTTGAAAAAGGAAGGTGGTGAATTTCAGAGTTCAGTGTTTCTTACTTGACTTTCACTTAGAGGCCTTTAACCTCAGGTCCTTTGAATTTTTTTCCCCCCAAGGATATTACCTCTTTGGTTACTCCATGTCTCTCAATTTCAAAGTATAGCATAACAGAGTATAGAAGTGGACCATATCCAGTAATTTCCCAAATAGTATGTAGAAGAATACATCTGAGTCAATAAACCTTGATGAGAAAGACTACTATTGACAAATCTGTCAATTTTACAATTAAACTATTAAAAATACTAGAAAGTATAATAAGTGGAAATCATTTTATTATTCAAGTTTGTACATATTCACTGTGCCAGGATTTTCCATATTTAATTTAAATGTAGATTTTACAATTAAAATTGACCAAAGTGCTTGCCTATAGAAGCAATCAAATGTGCAACTGGTTAGAATAGTTTCTTCTTGAATTGTAAATTTTTTAGACGAGAACATTTTGGAATAGATAAATACCAACTGATATTGCCCCCTTTTAAATCTAATATTTCTTTTACCAAGTATATAGAGAAAATGAAAGGTGATGAATAAAAGCAGGATAAAATATTATCAGAAAACTAAACTTCTTGAAGTTCAAATATGATGTAAAAGAAAGGAGCAAAATTCTTTTTTTTTTCCTTTTTGCACTTCTCGTTACAATGAAATATTTTTCTTTCAATTATAATTGCTTCTTATTTCTTTTTATCTTCACTTCACTACTTGTTTCCTGACATAATTGTTTGTTTCTTCGTTCACGATCCAGAATTTCTTTGGGGAAGATGCTTTTCTCATCAAATACAGCTTTCAAAGCTGCAAAATGATTAAGAAAATGGCATGAAAATTATATTTGGCAAGAGATTCAATTAAATTAAACAGTGGGAAGATACAGAATTTTAGATAGACTTTACTTATCTAAAAATCTATTTCTAAAAACAAGGGAATATTTGGGAAAATTGTCTTTAAGTTTCTGCCATTCCTTTTACTTCAATTTAAATTTAAAAACTAAATTTTAATAGAGTTCATTTTATTAATGCATTTATATCACAACAGAGATCCACCACTTAAAAACAAAGGGCTAAAGAACTCGTATTTCCATTTTTATTCTTTAATCTACATTACAGCTATCAAGGACTCATAAAAAGCCAAGAACAAATTATTCTGTATTGAAATAAGACAATTAAAATAATCAAAACACAGTTTGACTGTCTGCATGACTAAACAAATGCATCTGCAATCATATCCTTATAAGATACTTTGATCTGCAGGGATCTGTGGTTTCAGAAAAGAAAAAAAAAGAGCCAAATTGTCTCCATGGGTAGTTATATTGTGCATCGATGAGAAGCAGAAGGAAATTATACTATGCTTTCAAAAAGATAATTTGGGTTTTTTGCTTAATTTTAGCATTTCAACAAATGTTTATTGAAGGTATATCATGCACAATGTTCTGTGCTCCGGCATAAATGGGACATAAATATGACTAAGTCACAGGTTTTCTTCCAACTGGTAGAAAGTAAGAGCTGTACTCACATAACCAAAATATCATATACAACATGATATATAGTTCTAGGAGAATATGAGCCATGTAAATTGCCCTTAGATGTATAAAGAGATTATAAGAATATGCAGAGATGAGAATAAAAGTTTCAAGAATTAGGCACTTTTTGAGATAGCCCTTGGAGTCTAGGTAGGATATTGGCGATAAGGACAATCGAGGTTGGGAATTGTCAGAGGGAGAAAGAAATGTCAAATAGGGGAAACAAAATGAATAAAAGTATGGAGAATCAAAAGCTATGGAAACATAAGACAAATGAAGGAAAGTAAAGAGGAATGAGAGATTGGAGCTGGACTGAGGGAGATTGCACATTCTAAGCCAAAGAATGTGAAACAAAGAAACTTAAGTAAATATGAAATGATTTCATAGTATAGTGACATCTTCATAAATTTTTATTTGAAAAAAAAAACCAACTCTCCACCTTCAGGATAAACATGACTGCATAAGTAAATATCTTTACCATTGCCTTCTTTCCCTTGGAAATTATACAAAGATAAGCAGGACAATCTGGGGAAATAAACTTGGAACCAAATCCCACCTACAGGAGTACCCAAAAATAGTTGTAATCTGAACCTTACAAAATGTAAAGAAGGACAGTCAAACTGCAGAGACTTGGGCAGAAGCTAAACCAGAAAAAGTGGTAAGGATGCAGAGGGATGAGAAGGCCAACAGCAGGAGTATCTGAGAGTGCTAGTGGACTGACACTCCCTGAAGGTGAGAGGCTTGTTCTGTTTTATCCTGAGTTTATAGCTATGGATGCAAAATGAGAACAGGGCTAGGAGCAGAAGCTGTTCTCCACCTGGTTTGTTTCAGAAAATCAGTGGAGGCAGGGCTACATAAATAATTGCATACACAAACCATTTTTGCAAAGAAGCAGGCTGTTTCTGTTGTAAAACATTGAAGTCCACTGTCTTGCTTTGCCAAAAGGCTGCCTATGCAAAGGAACAGAAATTGCTTGACTTTTATAATGGGAATTTTGTTTGGGGTAAAATCTTACAGTACCAAGGCTGTGAAATGTCCAAATCAAGCCATTATCAGAGATTATCTCTCACCAAAATTAGCTACTGGTAATGCTGGCATCCTGCCAGGATCAGGTGTATGGCAGGGCTCATCTCCTCTGCCTTGAGCTGCTCTGAGGGCCCAGCCCCTAGCAGACCCCTTTCCATGCTTCCGTGCTCTGCTGATTCCAAAATCTGGGACCTCTCTCAGCCTCTTAGGGCTTCTCTGCTTTTCTGCAGTTGTAGGTGAATCTGGAGTCATGTCTCTACTTTCTCCTTTCTCACACATGGCAGGATCAAAATGGTAACTTCCCTTTTCTCAGTGTCTCTTCCACTGTGTCTCTATTTATAAAAGGCCCTGCAAGAGGTCAGAGACCCAACCTGTCTTATGCTCACTAATGTAGTCAAATCAAAAATGATCAAATCAAGGTCCCTTAACCAAATCTAATGCAAGCAAAGGGTCTCATATGCACAGCAATGGATTAGTTTAAAACATAATCTCTTGGTATTCACCAAATCCAGAATGTCACAAAATGTCACAGCTACCATGATTTCAAATCCCAAGTGTTCACAGAAGAATTTATTGTAAATTTCAGATACAAGGAAAATCCAACTCCTTAACATTATTTAATTAATGGAGGAATTAAGGGAATGGGCCCTGCATGGATGCAAATATAAGCAAAAAAAAAAAAAACAAACAAAAACTAAAACTAAAAAATGGATAAAAGCATCAAGACTAATCAATAAATGGGGGGTTGTGGGAAGATAGCAACAGACTAATAGGCAGAGCTGAATGCTTTCACAAAAACAATGGAGAAATGGCCAAAAGCTGTCCAAGGGTCCTGGCAGACCAGGACAGGGCTACACAACTCCAGGAGGGTGAGAGACAGATGAAGAAGCCTAAGTGACAAATATGAGTTACCAAGACCTCATGGTGACCTGGAAGGGCTCCCCTCCCCCACCCCCAAGATATTAACATGGTGCAAAACATCTGGCTCACTGCAGCCAACTGAGAGGGGAACAGACATCTTCCTCCCTGTCAGATGTTTCAAAGAAAAAGGGAGGGGGAGTTGGGGGCCTTTCCTTCAGTGAATTTGGGCAGTAGGAGATTCAACACCGGAACACAGGAAATCCTAGACTGAAACATCTGTGGAAAAGTATGCTGACAAGCACCATCTGCTGGCCAGCCTGGAATTTGCAAAAAAGGTTCACTGTGCTCTCTGTATCCAATCCGTGGAAGAAAATGTGAGCCCTACTAGTGAGTCCCTGGTGTGATTTTGGAAACTGAAATTGAGCAATTTTAAAGACATAGACTTTAAAATGTCTGGATAGGGCATGCCCATGCCTACCACATGGGAGGTCCACAGTTCAAACCCCGGGCCTCCTTGACCCGTGTGGAGCTGGCCCATGGGCAGTGTCGATGTGCGCAAGGAGTACCGTGCCACGTAGGTCCCACATAGGGGAGCCCCATGCGCAAGGAGTGCACCCCATAAGGAAAGCCACCCAGCACAAAAGAAAGTGCAGCCTGCCCAGGAATGGCGCCGCACACACGGGGAACTGACACAACAAGATGACACAACAAAAAGAAACACAGATTCCCACCGGTACCGCTGATAAGGATAGAAGTGGTCACAGAAGAACGCACAGCGAATGGACACAGAGAGCAGACAACAGGGGTGGAGGAGGGAAGGGGAGAGAAATAAAAAATTTTTAAAAATGAATCTTTAAAAAAAAATAGAAATTCTGAAAGCAACAAGAAAAAAGCAAAGCATCACATGCAAGAGAAACTCGATTAAGATTGTGCTGGGGAAGTGGACTTGGCCCAGTGGTTAGGGCATCCGTCTACTACGTGGGAGGTCTGCAGTTCAATCCCCAGAGCCTCCTGACCCATGTGATGAGCTGGCCCACATGCAGTGCTGATGCGCACCAGGAGTGCTGTCCCACGCAGGGGTGTCCCCGTGTAGGGGAGCCCCACGCACAAGGAGTGCGCCCCGTAAGGAGAGCAGCCCAGCGTGAAAGAAAGTGCAGCCTGCTCAGAAATGGCACCCGCACACAGAGAGAGCTGACACAGCAAGATGATGCAACAAAAAGAAACACAGATTCCCATGCTGCTGATAACAACAGAAGCAGACAAAGAACATGCAATGAGTGGAAACAGAGAGCAGACAATGGGCGGGGGAGGGGGAGAGAAATAAATAAAAATAAATAAATCTTTAAAAAAAAAAATTGTGCTGACCTCTCATCAAAAACATGGAAGTGAAAAGAGAGTGCTATGATTTATTTAAGGTACTGAAAGAGAAAAACTGCCCACCAAGAAATCCGTATCTGGCAAAACTGTCCTTCAACAATGAGGGTGAACTCAAAGTCTTCACAGATAAACAAAACCTGATGGAATATGTTACCAAAAGACCAGATTTTTAAGAGATACTCAAGGGTGTACTACAGCCTGAAAGGGAAAAATAAGGGTGAGAGATGTAGAGAAGAGTTTAGAAATGAAGATTATTAGGAAGGATAAACTAAAGGATAAAAAGACAGATGATAGAATGATATGAAAACAGAGAGCCAAAGGACAAAATGGGTGAAGTAAGTAATGCCTTTACAGTAGTAACATAGAATGTTAATAGATTGTACCTCTCAATCAAAAGGCATAGACTGATAGAATGGATAAAAAAATATGAGCCAACTATATGTTGTTTACAAGTGACCCATCTCAGATATAAGGACACAACCAGGTTAAAAGTGAAAGATTGGAAAAAGATTTTCCATGCAAATAGTAACCAAAAAAGAGCCAGAATAGTGATATTAATATTGGACAAAACAGATTTCAAATGCAAAATTTTTATAAGGGATGAAGAAGTTTTATTATATATTAATATACAATTCACCAAGAAGAAATGACTATTCTAAATATTTATGCCCCAAGATACATGAGGCACACACTGTATGCCCCAAGATACATGAGGCATACACTGGCAAAACTGAAGGGAGAAATAGATATCTCTACAGTAATAGTTGGAGACTTCATTACACCACTCTTAGAATTTGATAGAACACCTGGACAGAGGATAAATAAACAGAGAGATAGAATATTATGATAAATGAACCAGACCTACAGACATCTATAGAGTACTACACCCCAAAACAGTAATGTTGGGTTCATCAGTTGATGGACACCTGGGTTGTTGTCAAAAGTTGGAGACAGTCCAGGTGTCCATTACCTGATGAATGAATAGAGAAATTGTGGTGTATACACACAATGGAATATTATGCAGCAATGAGAAGAAATGAAGTCGTGAAGCATATGACAACATGGATGAACCTGGAGAACATTATGTTGAATGAAACAAGCCAGACACAAAAGGATGAATACTGTATGATTGCATTATTATGAACTAAATTATACGGTGTAAACTCATGGAGTTAATAATTAGAGTATAAGTCACCAGGAAATAAGAGGGTAGAGAATGGAAACCTGATGGTTAAACTGTGCAGAATTGTTAAAAAGGTTGTTTGTAAATCTTTGGAATAAATAGAAATGGTTAAAGTATATTATGGTGTAACTAGTAGTGTCATTGTATGGGTAGGACAATGGTTGGAAAAGGAAAGTCTAAGGTCATGTAAATTACTAGAAGGAAAGCTAAAAACTGTAACATGGAAATGCATACGATAGTAAAACCTCATGTAAAACAAAATAAAAAAAACACTAATCAATAAATGGACCACACACAGAAAAATATTGCCATTACACAGATAACATTGTCTGCAAGCATTTTGCTATAAACTGAACAAGAATAACCTAAAAAGGTGATTGCCTCTATGAAGCAAGATCACAAAGCAGAAGTGAAAGAACTCAGGGAAGAGAGGTGATAAAATGTGAGCTGACAGAACTCAGGGAAAGAAAAGAAAAACATGTCACAAGGGAGACTAGACTGTGTGGTAACAAAATAGAAAACCCTGAGCATAGGAATAAAATACATATATATATATATATATATATATATACACACATATATATATAAAGTGCAAAATGAAAAAGAGAAAGCATTAGAGAGAAAAATGATAGATGTTGAAGACAGAAATAAGAGATCCAAGAAACTCCTCATTTCAGTGAGTCCTTAAGAAAGATCAAAGCTAACAAATAGGGAAACGGACTTTGGCCCAGTGGTTAGGGCGTCCGTCTACCACATGGGAGGTCCGCAGTTCAAACCCCGGGCCTCCTTGACCCGTGTGGAGCTGGCCCATGAGCAGTGCTGATGCGCGCAAGGAGTGCCGCCCCACGCAGGGGGTCCCGCGCGTAGGGGAGCCCCACGCGCAAGGAGTGCACCCATAAGGAGAGCCGCCCAGCGCGAAGGAGGGAGCAGCCTGCCGAGGAATGGCGCCGCCCACACTTCCCGTGCCGCTGAAGACAACAGAAGCGGACAAAGAAACAAGAAACAAGACGCAGCAAGGAGACACAGAAAACAGACAACCGGGGGAGGGGAGGGGAATTAAATAAATAAAAATAAATCTTTAAAAAAAAAAAAAGCGAACAAATATTTGATGGTATAATTTATACATTAAAACTTTCCTCAAATGAAAGACAACAAGACATATATTGAAAGAACACAATGTGTGCCAGTAATATTTGACTCAGAATAGTCAAAACCAAGGCATACCCTGGAAAGTTCTTAAACTTTAAAGGTAGAGAGAAAAATTTGGCAGCCAAAAACAATGATCAAGTCACGGGGAGCAGATATAACTCAAGTGGTTGAGCACTTGCTTCCCATGTACAAGGTCCTGGGTTTGATGCCCAGAACTTCCTAAAAATAAAAACAAACAAATTAAAAAAGCAACTTTCTTTGGGGAGTGGGTATAGCTCAGTGGTTGAGAGCCTGCATCCCATGTACAAGGTCTTCGGTTCAATCACCAGTACCTCCTAAAAAAAAAAAATTTGATCAAGTCACTTAAAAGGAGAAAAATATCTGTTTGCATTAGATATCTTTAAAGCAATGATCATTACCAGAAAACGGTAGAGCAACACTTATGGGATAATCAAGGAAAGAACATTTGATCTAAGGATATTATATACATTGAAGCTGTTTCTCATATTTAAACCTGAAAATAGAGGAAATTACTGAAAGATAAACTGAGAAGTGATTGGGGAAAATTTGGAAAAAGACTTGGTGGTGAATATTGAGTATACTTAAAGGTAGAACTAATATTAAAACAATGTGGAGTTCAGGATAATAGACTAGAAGGTAAATACTACATGACTAACAATGTAGAAATTACACAATTAACAAAAATTAGGAGAAGGTAAAACAAGCTCTATTTGAGATGAGTTCATAATAGCTAAGAGACAAAGGTTATAGAACTAGAAGCACATTTAACAAAATGAAAGTAAACACAAGGAAAGATTATATTATTAAGTCAAATTGTGTGGTGGAAGAGGAGAAAAGAAATGAGAAAACACTCTAGTTTTATCATCACGCATGGCATCAATCTAATACTCATTTTCCTGAAGAAATAGAGGACTTGGAGGATCCTATGAACATATGATTATAAAGGTAACCACTAGTCTAAACATACTACTACCACTCTAAACGAAACAAAGCAAAAAAATGCAGACCAGATAGTGAAAATTTTAAATACATATTTTTTAAAAAAAAAACAGCATAAAATAGTATGAAGAAAGCAAAATCAGATCTGTCTACCATATCAATAAACTTAAATGTGCTCAAATTTCCTGATTTTAAAAAAAATGAGCTTTTTATTGGATCAAGGAGCAAAATCCAGCCCACATCTAAATAAAAGTGATTTGGATAATACTTGGAAATAAAATGATAGGAAAAGAATACCAGGCAAATGAAAACTACAAGAAAGCAGGGGTGCACAATCTAAAGTCATAAATACATGCAAAAACCTTGAAATGATATACTAGAAAAGTAAGAGTGGTTACCAGGAATGGGTGAGTGTGAACTGAACAGATGGGGGACATGAGAGGGAGGGCAACTTCTCACAGGATAAATTTTTTATGTATTCTAATATTTTGACTGTCTGAATGTTTTCTATATTTTAGCAATAAGACAAAAAAAGAATAAAACTGGAGCTAGCTGTTAAGTGAAGCTACAAATGAAAAACAACTTTCCATTTGCTTAAAACCAGCTGTACAAGACAGTGTGGATTTCTGTACATTAGCAGTTGATCTTGTCCCACAGGACTGTAGATTAGCATTTCAGAATTACAGAGAATTCTGAATGCTTAAAGCTCTCCAGAGATAGACTGTAGAAGCCAGAATGTTACTTCTGAAGTAAGCGATAGCTGTTTTACTGAGATTTGTTTCTCAACTGGATGAGGAATTTTCTTTGTAATTGACTAGGTTTCAGGGCAATTAAGCCAATAACCAACTGATAAATTCTTGTAAGAGCTTTAGAGAGACTATCTCTGGTGGATGACTGAAATTTTTGAGCCATCAAAAATAGATGGCTATGGGGAAGCGGACTTGGCCCAGTGAATGGGGCGTCTGTCTACCACATGGGAGGTCCACGGTTCAAACTCTGGGCCTCCTTGACCCATGTGGGGCTGGCCCATGCGCAGTGCTGATGCGCTCAAGGAGTGCCATGCCATGCAGGGGTGTCCCCCGCATAGGGGAGCCCCACACACAAGGAGTGCACCCCGTAAGGAGAGCTGCCCAGCACAAAAGAAAGTTCAGCCTGCCCAGGAATGGTGCCGCAAACACAGAGAGCTGACACAAGATGACACAACAAAAAGAAACACAGATTCCCGTGCCTCTGACAACAACAGAAGCGGACAAAGAAGAACACGCAGCAAACAGACATAGAGAACAGACAACTGTGGGGGAGGGGGGAAGGGGAGAGAAATAAATAAAATAAATAAATCTAAAAAAAAAAAAGATGGCTATTGATATAAATTAAGTCATACATAGGTAATGATATGACTTAAGCAGACTCACAAACTAGTGAGCAGACTCACAGAGCTAGAGCCTGGCAGATAGGTTATCAGGAGACAGAAAGGGAATAGAGGGTGGTAAGCCAATGTTCAATATGGGCAAAATGATATGGGTGGTTGGGTAGTGCATGGGGGTGATAATGGTGTAATGATGTGATTGGGCTCAAGGGGGCAGAAACGTGAGGGGGAGTAGGAGGAGGGCTTGGGGTGGACTGTCCATGGAACTGGGAGGGAGGGTTGGAGGAAGGAGCGGGTGAACTCTGGGGATTTGCAGGTTTGGGGTTAAAACTGCAATGGTAGGAATGTTCTTTTGACAGATACTGGCAGGGGAGGATTACTGGTACCCTAGGGCATCAGGGGTGGGGGATATGCAGGATAGGACATACCTGGGGCTGGCTTCCATGGAACATGAAAATGTTCCTGCTATAGTGTGTTATCTCAGTGGGTGGAGACTGACACAATAAACAAGAAAATGTTAAACTCCCATCCTGGGGAGTCCTGTCATGTTCTCAAATAGAAGGGCAAGAACCTCTTGAGCAAAGTACATATGCAGTGCCTAATAAAAGAAAACAGACCAGTATGTCAACCCTCAATATTATTTCATGTAACTATGAACCTTATCCTTCAAAAATTGAAACTTAGTGGTTACCATAGATTCCACGGGGAGGGGGAGGGAAGAATAGAAGGAACATAGGGTGTTTTCAAGGCATTGGAATTGTTCTGCATGAACTTTCAATGATGGATACAGACCATTTTAAATTTTGTCAAAATTTATAGAAGTATACGCGCAAAATGTAAAACATAATGCAAACCATTGACCATGGTTACTAGAAGTGTTTCCTATTTGTGCATCAATTTTAACAAATATACCATCTGCATGTAAAATGTTATTAATGGGGGAGAGTGGGAAAGGGGGAGGGGTTTAGGTATATGGGAATCCTCTATATTTTCTATGTGATTTTTATGTAACCTAAAGCTTCCTTAAAGATAAAGTAAAAAAAAAAAAAAATAAGACACAACAAGACACTGAGGGAAAATACGGAATAAATTGTCACTGTACTTAAAAGATAACAGATCTTACAGCAATGAAAGACACAATGAAAAAATTATTTATTTTGTTTTTACTTTTTTATTATTTTTTATTTTATTTTTTGTTTTATTATTTTGCTATTTTTAATTATTGTTTTATTTCTTATTATTTTTTTGGCTTTGGTTTTGGAGAGGTTTTGGATCACAGAAGGATCACAACTCTGGCAGGGGAGGATCACTGGTACAGGGTGTTGGTGATGGGGGATGTGTAGCACTGGGGCATGCCTCTCTGGCATATGAATATGTTCAAGTGGTCATAGGGTATTCTCTCAGTGGGTGGAGTCCCACAAAATAACTGATAGAATATTGAATTTCCATCCTGGGATACTGCTACATTCTCTAATATAGCAGCAAGAATCCAGAATATATGGACAGTGCCAAGCAAAGGAGGACAGACCATTATACCAGGCCCCTGATATGGATGGTTGTGATTATGAACCTTTTCTGGTGAAATTGAAACTTAGCCTAGTATTATATTTTGCATAACAGTTATCTCCTGAAAGCCTCCTTGTTGCTTAAATGTGACCTCTCTCTAAGCCCAACTCAGCATATAAACACACTACCTTCTCCCCAGTGTGGGACTTGATTCCCTGGGATGAGCCTCCCTGGCACCAAAGAATTATTACCAAGCACTGACTAGCAGTGAATCTGGAAAACACCTTAGCAAAAAGGGGAAATATTAAATACAAATGAGTTTTTTAATGGCTAAGAGACTTCAAAGTGAGTCAGGAGGTCATTCCAGAGGTTATGCTTATGCACATCTCAGCAGGATCTCATTGACTGCCACAGTAAACAGTGCCTCAAACAGCAGAACTCCTGAGGGCTCTAGAGACATCTACACACTATAGGCAAGGCAGATAATCTCAGTAATTCAGCACCCTGTAAATGGGCCTCATTTTAGAATCTATGCTCCCCAGTGTAAGACAATTAGGCTAATTTATAATTTCCCTACATGTAGCTCTTCTGCCCCTTTTATTTGAACCTATAATTAGTACTATACTTGTTAATCGTATGTCCCAGAGACTTAAATATTCAGTCTGTTCATAGGCTGGTTGAGCCCTGAATCTCAGCAGAGTTGCAACACCTACTCTCCAGATCATTGGACTCATCCAGGAAAATTAACAAAAGGATGATGATGGACAATGCCCATACCAGAAAGTGGAAAGTGTTTGTAACTACAAAGAATACAGTTCCATCCATCTGCCCCATGGACCTAAGCCTTCTCTCAATTGGAGAGAGGGTAGACATCACCATCCCAAATCACCAAGATTGAGGAATGAACACACATAAATATGGAAAACAACTATGGGCTAAAGTAGACTTATGATTATTCTAACAGTGGAAGAATTTGTATAATTGATACAAAGGCAATGGGCACCAAAGTTTCTGAGGGGAAGGAGAGGGAAGAATAGGTGCAACATGGTGACGTTTTTGGGACATTGAACTTGTCTGCATGGCATTGCAATAATGGATATAGGCCATTATACATTCTGTGAAAACCTATAAAATCGTGGGGGGGCAAGTGTAACTTTAATGTAAACTATAGTACTTGCCTAGTGCAATGCTTCAATACGTGTTAATCAATTCTAACAAATGTACCATGCTAATGAAGGATGTTATGTGGGAAAGTGGGAGGGGGTGGACTATATGGGAATCTCTTATATATATATATTTTTTTGATGTAAAATTTATGTAAGCTAAAGCTTTAAAAAATAAATTTAAATAAAATTTATAAAAATAATTAAAATAAAAGAATTCTGATTAAATATAAGATTTCCTGAGCATGAGGGTTGCTGAATATTGATATTATAACTTAACAAATGTAGACTCACAAGTTAAGTTAAAAACAAACAAACAATAAGAAAAAAAAAACAGGTGTTAAAAAGTTCACATGTAGCAGTGGATTCCTGTTCATAAGACTAAAGCTTACAATTTGGGGAGCTTTCTTGAAAAAGAACATAAAGTTACAAATATAATATTAGTTATAAAAGTGACTATTTACTTAGAATAAGAAAATGAATATCAACAAATCACTGGACCTAATAGAGCCAGGTCTTTTTCTTCTAAGATCTCTTTTAGGAAAAGGACCCAAAATACTTGCACAAAAATAATTCCTGCTTGCAACGAGGTTTACGTCTTCACCTAGAACACTCTACAACTCCTAATGACACCTAATAGTCACAGGGGTCTTTGTAACTGAGGGGCCGTAAAATTTAACTTTCATTGATTTCATCATACATCTCATTTTTGTGGCAAAAAAATATGTAATTAACCTAGCACCTTCTAAATGGATAATGGTAATCAATTACTCTCCCTATTCATAGTAACAATTTCTCTTAGATTAACGGCATAAACTTTTAATTTGATGATATGAGTACATCTGCCTTGGATTATCATACATGTAAGGAAGCATTAGTCATTTATTTAACTTTGTAAAGATTATAAAAGAATGTCTTTAATTTTGATGCCTTTTTTGATATATTAACTTAGGTAGGCTATGGTTCCCACTTATTTTGGTCAAACACTAATCTAGATATTGCAGTTGAAGTGAATGAAGTGATTTTGCAGACATAAGTAAATCCCCTAATCAGCTGACTTTCAACAAGGGAGATTAGCCATGATTATCAGGGTGAGTTGGAAGGACTTAAAAGCCAGAGTGGGGTTTCCCTCAGAGAGAGAGGCAATTCCACCTAGGGATCACAGCTCCTGCCCATGCCTGTGTTTTAGGCTGCCCATGATCTTTCCTTCCTAAATCTGCCCTATAGATTTTGAACTAGCTCAGCCAGCTCTCATATTCTTATAAGCCAATTTCTTGTAACAAATCTCTTAATTTATGGTAATAATCTCTTATTTAATGGTCCTAATAGTTCTGTTTCAATGTTTGGACTCTGACTGAACCACTGTCCATGAAGTATACTGTTTGCCACAAACAACTGAGAAGGGTGATGTGCTCCTCTTTAGGACAACCAGACTGGTTTGACAAGGTTCCTGTGGTTTGTGGCTGGAGTCTGTTGCATACCCCTGGTCAAGAAAATTTGTTTATTTTAATACCTAGCTAATCCTATAGCATTCTTAAATACCCACATAAGTGCTACCACAGGATTCTCAAGCCTCAAACATCCTGCCTATGTACTTGACAATTTAGTCGGAATCTTGGAGAGATGTTCCCATCTGCTAGCAAAAGCCACTAGATATGTACTCATTGATTCACATCTCTTCTTAAAACTCTCCAAAGACTTCTCTTCACACTTGGAATAAACCCAAATTCTTTGCAAGGCTACAGGGTCCCACAGAATCTGACCCTTGATCCCTCCAACCTAATTTCCTACTAATCTACTCTGACATCCCTGTCCCTGGAAGATGACAGCCTTGTTCCCACTTTAGTGGGCTTTATATTTCTGGTTCCTCTCCCTCAGATCTTTGTGCGACTAATTCCTTCTTACCTCTCAGGATTCAGTTCAAATGTTAGAGAGATCTTCACTAACATAGCGCCTTAGTCATGCCCTGTCACATTATCTTGATATTTTCTTCAAAGCTCTTATTAAAATCACTATCAAAACTTATCTTGTTCTTTTACTTATTTAGTATTTATTGTATATCCCTCACCCCAGGTAATAAATTCATTGTCAGCAAAGACCTTGTCTGCTCTTGCATACCATATATTTATAGCATCTAGTTTTATGTCTGGTACATGAAAGGTGCTGAAAAACTATTTTTGTTGAATGAATGAACAAATGAATGAAGGAAACTTTAGGCATGACAAGGAACAAGCTCACTCCTTAAACTTTGGAATTCCTGCATTCCAGAGACCTCGGGGCTCTATAGTTGTGGTAAAAGGATGGCTCTCCATGTCCTATAACGATTATACCCTTTATCCCAATCCCAGATAATAAAAATCAAACATCTAGTGTTATTGGTAACCATGTATATGCACTATTTTCAACCTGGGAAAACATGACTTTTAAACATTCATCATTCCACTTTATGGTTGGTTGCCTGACAAGATTTGCTATAATGATAAGCAAAGATGTGTTTTAAAAGTAATGAAAATGAAAGATATGGTGGCCATGAAGCTATCCAAGATTCCACTCATTACAATGATTTCATGATTTTAATATAGTGAAGTTGGTTAATCTTTTATCTTCTGATCCTTTCCTTGAGACCTGATTGGTAACTACATATATCAGATGAACAATGGTGCAACCCTCAAAGTAACAGCCTGGCAAGAAGGTAAATGGCAGTATGTAAATACAACACTGCAGTGACCAGCTGCTGTTATTCTTTAAGAGTAGTCTACAAAACTTCTTTATGGCTCTCATCCTCCATCCTATTCTGAATCCCCTGGACCAGTGCCTCTTAAACTATAACATTTATAAGAATCACCTGGGAATCTTGTTGAAATGCAAATTCTCATCCAGTAGGTCTGGGTGGGGGTGGGGGTGGGGGTGGGGTGGAGCTAAGATTTTGCCTTTCTCACAAAATCCCAGATGATGCCTATGGCATTAGCCATTGATTACAATTTTTTAGGAGGTCCCCAGATTGAGCCTGGGACCTCATACTTGCAAAGCAGGCACTCAACCACTGAGCTCCATCTGCTCCACTACTGATTATATTTTGATGTCAAGATTCTAATTCTTAAATCTAGAGTCTAGATTGGTATTGCCAGTCTGTCATAAATTTTCAGCCACTAGCCAGTGTTGGTGACAGAGAGTGGTGACGATTGATCAAAATACTTGAATAAAGTTTATATGACTCTTAAAAGATGGTGGTGGGCCTTGTTGAACCTTTTAAAAATATTTTTCATATATTAACGACTTCTGTTTTGTAGAACCTCGATTGTGGGATGTATGCATATGTTTGCATGACTTTCAGGATGACTTGGTGTTATCTTGGAAACAAAGATGGAATAAAAGGAAGAATTTCTACTTTAAAATGCCTCTGAGTTTGGTACTTATTCTGGATCTTTATCTAACTCTACTGAGGTATGCACGTGTAGTAATCTTACTTCTTGAAAATAATACATATATAGATGTTTTCTTCCTGTGTTTTAATTATTTGTTCAACTAAGAGCTTTTATATAATATCAGTGATTTTTTTCTTTACTAGTACTAGATCTAAGAATATATTCTAAAGCTGAACTAGATTTTACTAAAAGCACATATGTATATTTTACATCTATAGTTTAAGAGCTATGGAGAGAAATTTTGTGTTTCAATGGAAAACCATACATTGTCTCTAGCACATCCTTCTGGGATTGTCAGATTCTGGCTGAGTTCATTGTTTTTGAAATATATTGTCCCTCTTCATAAATTGTAAGTTACTGATGAATGTGTAAACTCTCTTGTCTGGTAAATTTTGAACTGATTCCCCACCATTTGTGGCAAAACAGGTTGGATACCTATCTGTGAATTGGACTGGAACCTGTTACCTTGCACAAATTGTCAACCCTTAACAAATGTTTTATTCTTTCGGTTTCCTTCAATTTCTAGCTACAACCCTCCAAACTAACTTTTCCGCTATTTCTTATTTCTTCTTCCCATCTAATACTGTCACCAAGAACTAAAACCTGACTATCCAGATCCTTAACTGGATGGACTCTACAACTGACCTTTTCCACCACCTTTCAACATAGGTGTGGCAGTTTGAGATTATTTTAGGAGTCCCCAAAAGAGAAAGATTATGTTTTTAAATGAATCTATTCCTGTGGGTATATTACCCTTTGATTGCATTAATTTGGTTGAAGGTCCTTTTATTAGATTACTTGAAAAGATCAATTTAGGGCTTTTGATTGAACTATGCAAGTAGGTAAGACTCAGGGTGAGTCTCCTCCTCCTGCTGGGTCTGATATAAATAGACAGAAACACAGAGAGACACAGACACAGGAAAAGGAAGCCACCACATTTTACCCTGCCACATGAGAGAGGATTCACCCACAGCTGACCTGCAAAGAGAGAAGCCCCCAAAAGGCTCAAAGAACTGAGGCCCTGAGAGAGAAGAGAGAGGACACCCAGTAAGAGACAAGCCCTATGCCAGCTTTGCCTACTGCTGCAGAAAGGAAAGGCCTCAGCAGAGACCAGCGGCTATATTGCTTTTTCATGTGGTAGCTGACGCTAACTTTGGTGAGAAAGCACCTCCTGTGGTGCCTCAATTTAGACTTTTGACAGCCTAGGAGCTATGAGATTTTACTCCAAATAAATTCCCTTTGTAAAAGCCAACCCCTTTCTGGGACTTTGCATCGGCAGCCCTTTGGCAGACTGAACAATGTTTGACCAATATTGTAACACCAGCAAGAGCCCCCAAAAGGGAGTTTCTTAGATCCTGCTTTCTCAAGATCAGGAGGTTTATGATCAGCTCTGAGTTGTTTAGAGATGAGTGACATTTATTTATTTTGAACAAAGGGAGGCACTGGTAATGTTGGACTTTACCTGAGCCCTGTGCTCCCAGAAAGAAGAGGAGCCAGTTAAGAAACCCCCCAACCTTCCAGATTCTGGAAACAGTCAACCACAGAGGACCTCCTTACTCTTGTGTATTTTGAGATATGACCCTCTCTGTTCTTTCTCACGATGCCCCCAGCAAAAGAATTATCCTAAGTGACAGAAACCAGACAAAAAGAAGTGCATATTGTTTGACCCCATTTATAAAATTGTAAATATAAACAGAGAACTGGAATTAGATTAGCAGATATTATGGCAGGAAAAGAATAGAGGGATTGAGAGGTGACTACAAAGAGGTGAAAGGTTTTTCTTTATGGTAATGGAAATTGTCTAATATTGATTGAGGTGATAATTGTGATTATACCAAAAGCCACTGTGTACACATTTTGGATAGATTGTATGGTAGGTGAATACATATTAATAAAATTACTTAAAAAAATTTTTTTAAGGATAACTCCCTTGTTTATTTACTTGGCTCTTTAAAAGACCAGATTGCCTTCCTTTTCTTTGAGAACATACTCATTAAAGATGTTTTCCTTATGCAACAGCCTAAATAAAAGTATCTTCTTAATAGTCCAGTGCATTTCGTCCTTGAATGAGCAAAAAGCCAGATCACCTGTGGTATCACTAATGCCACATTTTTTTCTCCCCTGGCAGTTTTAAAGATTTTACAGATACAGTGAGAATGGGTCCTAGGAAATTTATGGCAAAACCTGACCCAGAGCCAGTTCTAGGTAGTGTCCAGTTTTTGAATACAGTATTTTTCAAAGAGGAGCTTCAAGCTAATCGAAAACCCATTGGGAACAACTGGGAAGCAAGGAGAGAATGTAAAAGATGTTTCAAGTTGAAACAAAAAGAAAAAGAATACAAAGGACATTAAAAATCCAGTAGGTAGGGAAGCGGATTTGGCCCAGTGGTTGGTGTCCGTGTACCACATGGGAAGTCCGCGGTTCAAACCCCGGGCCTCCTTGACCCGTGTGGAGCTGGCCCATGCGCAGTGCTGATGCGTGCAAGGAGTGCCCTGCCACGCAGGGGTGTCCCCCGCGTAGGGGAGCCCCACGCGCAAGGAGTGCACCCGTAAGGAGAGCCGCCCAGAGCGAAAGAAAGTTCAGCCTGCCCAGGAATGGCGCCGCCCACACGGAGAGCTGACACAACAAGATGTCCCAACAAAAAGAAACACAGATTCCTGTGCCGCTGACAACAACAGAAGCGGACAAAAAAGACGACACAGCAAATAGACACAGAGAACAGACAACTGGGGGGACGGGGAGAGAAATAAAAATAAATAAATCTTAAAAAAAAAAAAAATCCAGTAGGTAATACTAAAAAGTCACCCAGGGATTATTAAGTGTTTGAAATCTGTCCCAAGCTCCAAAGTGATACTTTAGAACCTTGAAAATAAGTCTGGTAAAGTGCTTCTCAATGTACAACTGCCAATAACTTTGTACATAATTATGGAAAATGCAAGGACATGTGTAAAAGCCAATGCAGACTTAAGGTAGACTCTGTAATGATAGCATAGATAGGAATATATTAGTAATTGAGACCTTATTTATTAGAGAATTGTGAGTTTACAGAACAATCATGCATAAAATACAGGATTTCCATGTACAACTTATTTTTAACATCTTACATAATTGGTGTGGTACCTTTGTTATAACTGATGAAAGCACGTTTTTATAATTATACTATTAACTATAGTCCATGGTTTAATTTAGGATTCACTATGTTTTGCGGTATCACAGATTTTTTAAAATTTTTATTCTATTACCATGTATACAACCTAACATTCCCCCTTTTAACTGTGTTCAAACATATAATACATTTATTTTAATTACTTTTTATTAGCAACTGACTATGGTAAGTGCTCTACAGGATAGCGTAAGTTAAAGATAAAATACATACATGTATCAGACACTTGGCTGGAATAAAACAAAAAATTACTCTAAGTGCATTAGTAAGGATGAACAATGCTCAACAGTGGTTCTAGGAGAAGAAAACTAGGAAAGAAGAACAAATATCTTCCACAAGAGTCTTCGAAGTAATAACCAGCACTGAATAAAAGTGATTTTTTAAAATAATAACAATTTTTCATTTCAGCAGCATCCTCCTGAAAAGATGGCTGGTTTTAGAAATCAGCACAAGAATGGGCTGCAGAGGAAACACAATTTGAACAGGGAAGATCTTGCCAAACCCTCTAACAATAGTATACAAGGTGCTCTCTTCACTGGCTCCCATCTACCCGTCTAGCCTTAATTCTCATCATGCCTCTTAAAGAATTCAGCCATTTGGAAATACATAGAGCCCCCTTAGCACACCATGTTACCTATAACACAGTATACTTACATTTATGTTATTATTCATTTGCCAGAAATATCATCCCCTCTTTTCTTGCCTAGCTAATATCAACTTGACTTTTAACATCCAGCTCAGGTATAATCTAGTTTTCTTTAAAAACCGTCTCTAAAGCGCCATGTGCTCCCACAGCGTTCAGTGTTTATCTTTGTCATAGACTTTATTGGCAAACATTATAATTTTTTGCTTCTTTATCTGTCTATTTCTCCAACTATACCACAGATCTTTGATAAGATCTCTGAATCCAATCCACTCCATCTCTGAATCTCCTGCACCCAGCACAGGGACTAGCACACAGAAGGCATTCAACATCTACCTTAGGAAAGGCTGGATACATAAAAGAGCAAACAGTATTTCAGGATCTGTTTGCCAAAGACTCTGTGTTATTAAGCAGAATATGTTACAGTCCCCTCCCATTCTCTAGACCTTTACTTCCAAATGGCACACCAATACCTCAAACTCAACACATCCCAAACTCAATTCATTACGTTCTCTCCATTTACATGTGTCACTCAGTTGTCTTACCATCTGAAGTCACCCACTGAAGCCATCTTGAAATCATTTGGACTTCTGCCCTATTTTCATCCCTGAGGTGCCTCCCTTCACATATTTCCTTGGCCTTTCCTGCTCCTTCATCTTCTGAACTCCTACCCATCCTCTGAATTCCTACCCAGCTCAGATGTAATCCTTTCTCTGCAAATTATTTCCTATGCCACAGCCAGAATTAATCTGGCTTCATTCGTGTTATCATATGACATGCATTCTGTTCTCACCAATTTGCATCTGTCTCTCTCACAAGTTAGTGAGCCTTTTTAAAGAAGGATATATTTGCACTTTCAGAGAAGGCAGCAAGGAAACTGCAAAGGAAGAAGAGCAGAGAAAAAGAACATCCTTTAAAAATTGTGAGGAAATTATTTTTTTAAATTCATATGAAGAAATCCAGGAAAAAAATTTTCCTCAAGAGAATGTAATAGAGTGTTCTAGATATTTCCAGCCAGTCACACCCATCTCTCTCAATAGATATTCTCCCTGGTTGCCCATAAGGACAATTCATTTGTGGATTCCTCTTGCTGCAAAATATAAAAGGATTCTCACTTGAGCAGGGGCTCTGACCGCTGAAGTGAGGCTTTGTGCGGCGGCTTGCTCGGTCGGTAGAGGTGGGGTCTGGCTGCGGACGAGGGGTCGGTCCAGCTTGGGACGAGGGGTCGGTCCAGCTTGGGACGAGGGGTCGGTCCCACTTGGGACGAGGGGTCAGTCCGGCAGCAGACGAGGGGTCGGTCTCACAGGGGTTGTGCGGTTTGGCTGACGGGGTCACCCAGCGAAGCCGGCGACGAGGGGGTCGCCCGGAGAAGCAGGCGACAAACTGGGGACAAGGGAGGCCAGGCCCTTGTCGGGGGCTCTCAGGACTGGAGGGCGCACAGCAGAAGAACTACCGCGGAGACAAGGTAAACACGCAAGTCCAACTTTATCGAGGGAGAGGCAACAGTTTTATAGGGGCTGGGGAAGGCTGATTGGTCGAAGCCACGCCCTGCTCTGATTGGTTGCCAGAGAAAGGTCAGTGGGAGGTACTGGACGGGGGAGGGGTGGTGATTAGGGATTGGCTGTTGCTGTTGCTGGGGGAAGTGGCAGGGTTTAGGGATTGGTGGCTGCTGTTGCTGGGGGAAGTGGCAGGGTTTAGGGATTGGTGGCTGCTGTTGCTGGGGTGGAGGGCAGACTTGAGTTTCCCGCCTTGTGCCTGGCTGTTGCTGCTGTAGGGGGGAGGCAGACTGGAATTTTCCGCCCTGCGCCTGCGCAGGGAGAAAGAAGAAGAAGGGTGTTGCCTCATAAGGCATCGTGTGGCGCTATCCGGGAGGAGGGGCGGCCGCGGAAGCATGGCTGCTGAGAAGGGGAGACCCGAGGGCACTCTGCGCCCATGCCGAGCTCCCTTCAGGGGTGGCGGTGAGTCCGACCAGCCACCCTATTATGGGGGCAGCGGCTTGGCCTACTGCGGCTGCTCCCCTGCCAGGCCAGCAAACCACACTTCAGCCCGAGGGGTGACCGCAGCTTTGCTTTTCTCACTGTGTACCTGCCTCTCTCCCACTTCTTGCTCTCCAGCTCCTAGGTATGCCCTGTGGCCTGTTAAATTTGCCTCAGTTCCGACTTCTTGCTCCATCTTGGTTTTCTCTTCTGTGCAAGTCCTATGTCTGGACTAACTTCACAACTTTGTCCTCGCTCTCTGGATGTTTTCTTACCTTCTGTTCCCCAGAATCTCCTCTAGTCTGTCTGCACCTTACAAGGGCAAGAGAAGTACTCCCCATATTCATTCTTAAAGAAGAATCACCCTGGGGGAAAATGATAGGATGATAGACTAAAAACTCTATCAGATGCACTGAATGTTTGTGCCTTCACAATTTTAAGAGAAATGAGCAGAAACCATAGACTTCACAAGAAACCTCACAAGAATAATCAAATGATTATAAATTCAGAAAATAGAAACTCAGGACAGGTAAAGGAAGCTGTTAATATAATAATTGCACTGGAAATTAGGGGGATGAGAAATTACAGCTGTACCTTACTTATAAGTAGAATTTTTTAAAAAAATGTTGACCAGCTGTTCTTCCTTTCCATAGGTGACCATGCAACAGGAAGAAGGCTAAATCTCCATAAGTGTGGACATAAAGAAATATTTCCCTCCCATAAGGGTTATTATTCCTCAACGATGATGTTCAACTTCTTTCTCAGAAGATGCGAAAAATTTAGAAATCATAAATTTCAGATGGCTTGAGTGTATTTCTGATCTTTTGACTTGTTACAAGTTGAAAATTGCACTTTTCATTAATTATTTTATATGAGTTCCCCATAGTGTCCATATGCTTTTTGAGTGCTTCGCTGAGAATCAGGTTTTGCCCTGTGCTCCCAAAAGGCCCTTATTTGCAGGTAGGATTTTTGTCCAGAAATTATTCTCCAAATTCATAGAAGCTCAGAATCCTATAACAGTCTGAAAAATAGAGCATCCCTTTTGCACATTTTGTTTCCAAAGCTCCAGAGATCATTCCCTGATATTTTCTAAGTTCAGCTTTCTTGTCCATCTTATCATCATATTAGCCTAGCACTGCAGCTGGAAGCCTCCAAGACAATACACTTTAAGTAGCCTCTATTTATAGTGTTTCACATGAAAAGAACAAATTCAGTTTGTCAGAGATCCTGTTCTAAAGTGGTCTTATTATGTGTCTCTCTCTGGCATCAGTTTTGAAAATTAAGGTTATTTAGGGGCAGGGGTTCTCATCCATGGCAGATTCATGATACCTGTTCATGACACCCTGACTTCAGAAAAGCTACAAAATAAAAAGATCTTTCATGTGTTCCAGCCCATTGGCTGTCCTTTCTGAAAGCACAAATCTGCAGCAAGCAATAAATCTTAACAGTCATACCACACTTCATTTCACTGCAACCTACAAGGCAAGCCCTTGCTACTGTCCTGCTTTTCTACTTTATTTTGGAATTAGTGGAGCCTCATGGGGTTAGATGAGGAGGGTACCTGATGGCTGAGGACTTACTTTCAGAAAGTGATGGCAGCTCCGGAATTGGGGGACTTTCTTCCTCTGGCTCTTCCCTAAAGTATTTCTCAAGAAGAAAAGCAGGTTTATTCACTTCAGGCAGCTCCTTCAGGGCGCCAATGTTTAATGACCTAAATGCGCCTTCACAACAGCAGGTTCCAGGGAGGATAGGAGGAAAACACAGTATCATTAATTCTTCGGAAGAAGCTAGCACATTTCCAAGGAAAGTTAAGGTTTTAAAATTTAACCTTCCTGTTACTCAATTGGTACAGCTGCAGTGATCAGCAAACCCTATAAACACAGCTGTTCAAGAGAACGCCACACTCCTTTTTATTCAAAAGGACCAAAAAGAACTCAAGGCTTCCCATTTATTTATTTTTTTATTTTGTATTCTTTTGCTATTTTCACTTGAAATTGAGTATTTTGCAGTTTTGGAAAAGCTCCAGTCTCTTTTAGCTACAAGAAAATTGTATCCTTTGTGAAATGGAATCTATTTTTTTAAATGTTATTTAACAAAACATCTAAAATTTTGAATTTTCAGGAGCTTTTTCCTTTGGCTAAACCATACTATATTTATATGCACAATGAGATGATAGGAAGTTATTTTAATCATGTTCTTAAAAGCAAAGTCCTGGACAAAATGAAAAAGTTTTCATTTTGCTTCATGTGATAAATGGATAATGGAATAGAAATCTACAAAAGCTTAATTCAAAATGCGGTTTGATATTTATGTTTGCTTGTTGGGTCTGTGAAGGTAGGAACTGTGCTTTTGTCATCACGGTGGCCTCAGTACCTAGGAACAGGAAACATACATATTCAGCACCTGCTAGGAAACAGTCCCGTGCTATGTCTATGGTTCTCAAACTTCAGCATGCATCAGAATCCCCTGGAGAGCTCATGGAAACCTAGATTGCTTGGTATCACTTCTCAGTTTCTGACTTAGTTTGGCTGGAGTGAAGCACTAGAATTTGCATTTCTAACAAGGGACCACACGGTGAGAACCAATCAATGTGCCATGTAAGGCAAAGAAGGAATTTCACAGCCTGTAAGGTATCATGACAGCCATCTGACAGAGGAAGAAACAGGTTCAGAATGCCTTAGTAATTTGCCTGAGTTTATCCAGCTGATAAAGGGCAGATCATGGATTTAAATTTAAGTATATTTAACTCCAAAGGTTGTGCCCCAAGTTAAGTAATGATAATGATGATGATGATGATGATGATGATATATCAAGCTACTACAATATGCCAAGCTCTACAGAAAATACATTTCATGTAATAGCATTTCATGTAATCTTGGCAAAAACACTCTCAAAAAATGAGTTTATACAGGTATATTGATTGGTAGCAAGAAATTGTGCCCCTTTTGAAAGCAAAGTTTCTTCAGAAGTTCTAAAATCAACATATCTCTGTGGGAGCACAGTTGCCCCTGGATATACGTTGATAAAGATTTGCATATGAGTGAAATATTCTCCTGATACGATGGAAATTTGAGAATGATTCTCACATAAGTTTCTGAATGCTACACTTCAGTATGATAGCCAATCCTTTGTTTCAATTACATTTTTCATAATCCTTTTCTGGTCAACCAAACACTAGACTAATTCTGAGTGGTTTGGGCTTCCTAAGAGCAAAGATAATTTTTATTCCTCCCCTTCTCTTAAACACTTAGGGGAAAGAATTAACATTGTGGTGCCATTTCTATTTTGGGAACTATAGTAAGCACTTTACACATGTTTTCTTGCTTAGACCTTAAACTTCTGCCTTGGCAGACTTTGTCATTTCTGTGCTGTGCAGCCTTGGAAAAGTCCCTTAATGTCTCTGAGCCTCACTTTCCTCTTTGTAAAATGGAGATCATGAACCTTAACATCAGGTTGTAAAAAAAAGTGCATATATATATGTTGCACTTTTTTTACATATATAGTATACTATATATATATAGTATACAAATACAGCTATTTGTCTTAATCATACCAATCTATAAAATAATACTATTATAAAAATCTATCAACAATGGTTACTTACTGAATGATTTTTGTAGAACTCCACCATTGTAAAGTGTAGGTGTTATTTTCTTACAAATAGTTCTTTCTTTATACTTCTTATCCAAATTTTTATCTTCTGATGGGCTGACACTGGAAGAAAACAATTTATGATGGAATAGAGTGTTAACCACATAGGATGAAGAGACATTTTCTGGCTATAAGTACATATCATGCTTTGACAAAACAAAGAACAAAAGAAACATTTGTTTTCCTGTGTACCTCAGTAGTGACATTTTTTACAACAATCAAGCAACTTCTTTGACTAAAGTGCCTATTAGCCAGGGGATGATACAGAAAAGGGTGAAAGGCTGAGAGGCTGCTTAAGCAAAGATCCCTTCCCTATAACAACTGGGAAGTCAGGGAAAGAACTCTGCAGAAGGAAAATTTCACAGAAACACATACACATTCTCTGTGTCACGTGTGTAAAGCACATGGATCACTGTGAAGTAAGCATCAGTGGTATGCGTCAAAGGCCTATTAGCTAACACAGGCGTGGATCTTCACTTATGGGAACCAAAATGCAAAAATGTCCAGTGGTTTTGAAGTTTGTCATATAAATCTATAAGAAAACTTTCATTAGCATGATTCCACAGAAAAGGCTTTTGTCAATCAAACATAGGGAGTGAAATCATTACACAGCTGAATATAATTCCAGTCAGAAACCAGAGAATGGTCTCAAATGCTTTCAGTCTTCACTGTCACAGACCTTAACCCTATTAGCTGCAAGTCGTGCAGCCAAAAATCCTTATTAGTCTCTTGGGAGCACCCAGCCAGTAAACACTCCCATCTTTAGTAAAATTGTCACGTGCTAAGGGAATCTTGACCTGCCCTTCCCTCCTTTCCTTGCATCCTTTAACCCTACGTAATTGCCACACCCCATCCTCTCATTTCTATCTCCACTTCTGCTATGTATTTAGTAAATTTGAGACCTTGAGATGTTTCCTAAACTCTCAGCCTCAGTTTCCTCCTCTATAAAATGGATTCTTGGGGTTTGAAAGGATTCAACAGATCAAAGTTTAGTGAAGTGCCTAATAAACAACAGTGTTCAATAAATGTTAATTTACCAACTTCTTTTTCCTCCATTCAATTTTGGCAGCATCTTCCAAACTCAAGAAATAGAAATAAAATATCAAAACAAGTAAAATTACAAGATAGAGCTTTCTTAAAATTAATATTGGGTATTATTTATATAGCTTTAGGTAGCATTTTATTGATTGCTTTTTTTGTATTTAAATAAACTTTCTATTTTAGACTAGTTTTAGATTTACAGAAAAGTAGTGAACATAGTACAGAGAGTCCCCACACATCACTTGCCCAATTTTCTCTATCGTTAAGACCTTACATTACATTTTGTCATAACCTAAAAACCAATATGGGTACATTACTATTCACTAAACTCCATATTTTACTCAGATTTTATTAATTTTTTTCCTGATGTCCTTTCTCTTTTGTCCCAGGATCTCCTCCAGAATGCCACATTATATTTAGTCACTCTCTTAGCCTCCTCTAGACTATGAAAATTTCTTGGACTTTTCCTTGTTTTCCATGACCCTGACAGTTTGGGGAAGTACTGGTCAGGTATTTTGTAAAATTTCTCTCAATTTTGGTTTATCTAATGTTTTTCTCATTATTAGCCTGAGGTTTGGGATTATTGGAAGAAAGAAGAGGTAAATTACCATTCTCATCAATCATAGCAAAGGTTCCTGTTATCAACCTGATCTAGTGCTGCTGATTTAATCTTTATCACCTGGCCAAGGTGTGTTTGCCAAGTTTCTCCACTGTCAGTAATTTCCCCCCCACTCCCTCCTTTCCATACTCTGATCTCTGGAAGCCATTTACCAAGAGTTGCCTACACTTAAGTTTCATCTCATTAAGGGTGGGAGGGGACTGGCAAGCGGACTTGGCCCAGTGGTTAGGGCGTCTGCCTACCACATGGCAGGTCCAAGTTTCAAACCCCGGGCCTCCTTGACCCGTGTGCAGCTGGCCCATGTGCAGTGCTGATGCGCACAAGGAGTGCCCTGCCACGCAGGGGTGTCCCCCGTGTAGGGGAGCCCCACGCGCAAGGAGTGCGCCCCGTAAGGAGAGCCGCCCAGTGAGAAGAAAGTGCAGCCTGCCCAAGAATGGTGCCACACACACAGAGAGCTGACACAACAACAAGATGACGCAACAAAAAGAAACTCAGATTCCTGGTGCCGCTATAAGGATAGAAGCAGTCACAAAAGAACACACAGTGAATGGACACAGAGAGCAAACAACTGGGAGGGGAGGGGAAGGGGAGAGAAATAAATAAAAAATAAATCTTAAAAAAAAACTATTTGGGGGAAGCAGATGTTGCTCAAGCAGTTGGGCACCTGCCTACCACATGGGAGATCCCATGTTCAGTTCCTGGTGCCTCCTAAAGAAGATGAGCAAGATAGCGAGCTGACACAATGGACTGGTGTGGAGATCTCATGCAACAAGCTGACGCAAGAAAGAGACAATGAGGAAACACAATGAGAGACACAACAAGCAGGAGCAGAGTTGGTTCAACCCATTGGGGGCCTACCTCCCACATAGGACGTCCCAGGTTCAGTTCCCGGTGCTTTCTAAAAAGAAGACAAGCACACAACGAACAGACAGAAAGCAGACAGTGAGTACAAACAATGAGGGGGGGGATAAATAAACAAAATAAATCTTAAAAAAAAATTTGGAATTACAGAATTTTTTTTTTTAGGGGAGACTTGCCATCCAAAAAACTTGGGGCAGCGGGCAATTTTTCTTCAAATTATGCTTGAATGGCCTCCCTCCTCACAATATGCAATCTTCTTAGTTAAGAATATTGCTTAGTCACTAATTGGCTTTGAAGACAAGAATGATGTCATCCTTAGAACATTCTTTAATAACAGTGAGGGAATCGGTAACCATAGTAGGTTGCTGGTGGGTACTGGAAGGGTGGAGTTAACCTCTGGTGAGGTTAGCCTTGCAGCTATTGGGTTAAGAATACTATTTTTCCCCCAGAAAAAGTATTGTTGCTGTAAACTGAAGTGCAAAAGGTTGAGGGAAGCCTTAAAGAAGGGAGGTTCCTCTTTTGACTGGTTAACAACAGACCCTGACTTTTCCTGAAACACCCTGATCTCTGGCTCGTGGCACTCTGTCTTGTGGAGGCTTTTGGACCACTAGCCTTCTGGCTCTCTTCCAAGGTATTTAAATCAAGAATCTTTTGTATGAAACAAGAGACTTTGTCCTTCCCCACTAAAGAATTTCAGCTATGAAAGGAGCAATGCAGGTGCAGGTAGAGCGTAGGAGATGATCTTCTGGGAACTGCAACAAATGGCACTACTCAGATGTCTACCCATGATACATGGCTACGTTGACAAAGCTCCAAGGCAAGGGTCAACTCTATGCACAACTAGCTTTTAGAAACAGCTTCATGTTCAAAGGCCAACCTATTGCTTCCTTTCCATAGATGGCTGTCACGTGAGGGAGGGAGGGAATATGAAAATGTACTGGTAACTGAAAAAGGGGAATATTCCTAAAAGGAGACATGATGGAAGAAGAGAAGGAAGAAAAGCAATGTAATGAAGAGCTAAAATGGTGTTTTAACAACTATTTAGGAGGATGCCTCATCTGATGATGCAGGAAGGAGGTTTATTTTGGGCTCCAGCATCTTCAGTGTCAATTCTGTGAGAAGAGAAGGCTCTAAGTGGTCCCCCATCCCTCAGTTCTGGCTGTAGAAGGGAGGACTGATGACTGTGACCAGTCCTGCAGCACCCTACTAGGCATGAAAGGAAGTCAGAGTGCCTAGTGTAGTGGTTTACGTATGGCAAGTACTTGACAAATATTTGATCCCTTGATCAGAGACAGTATTAGTCAGCCAAAGGGGTGCTGGTGCAAAATACCAGAAATTGGTTGGTTTTTATAAAGGGTATTTATTTGGGGTAGGAGCTTACAGATACCAGGCCATAAAGCATAGGTCACTTCCCTCACCAAAGTCTATTTTCAAGTGTTGGAGCAAGATGGCTGCCAATGGCTGTGAAGGTTCAGGCTTCCTGGATTCCTCCCTTCCAGGGTGTTGCTCCTCTCTGGGTTCAAGGTTCCTTTCTTCCCAGAGCTTGCTTCTTCCTGGGTTCAAGGTCCTCTCTTCCTGGGGCTTGCTTCTCTTTCCTCTGTAAGCTTTCCTCTTTCCTGGCACTCCAGTTTAAGGCTTCAGCATCAAACTCCAACATCAAAACTCCAACATCAAAAACCCTCATGTCTGCCCTTTGCCATGCCTTTTATCTGTGAGTCCCCAGATGGGGACTCAATGCCCTAATGATGTGGCCCAATCAAAGCCCTAATCATAACTTAATCATGCCCAGGTACAGACCAGATTACAAACATAACCCAATACCTATTCTGGAATTCATAACCGTATCAAACTTCTACAGAAACCATTTACCTTTTTTATATTTTCACATGTCACTTGCTAATCGGGCAGGCAACATAGAGTGGTGGCCAAGAGTAATCACTCTGATAGCAGACTGCCTGACTCCCAGGCTCACCTCTTGCTGCGTGGTTGACCTTGGGTGAGTCACTTAACTTCCTTCTGCCTCAGTTTCCTTACCTGTGAAATGGAGATGGTAATAATAGCTATCTCAGTGTTTTAGTAAAAATTAAATGAGTTAATTCACAGAAAGATCTTAGAACAGTGCCTGGAATATCGGAAGAGCTCACTAAGTGTTGGCTACAAACACTTTAAGCAAGAAAAACACAATACTTTTCATTCAGCAGGGAGTTTCAACATGAAGCCAGTTCTAACACTGAGAACTACCAGAATTATCAGACAACAAAAAGATGTGGCTCTCCCAAAAATAATAATTTGCTGCACTAGTATTTTAAGGCTTAAAATATCCCCCCAACTTGAATGTGCTTTCATTTGTCACATATGGGCATTGCCACAGAGTTTTGGTGAAAGTGGACTGTTAATCTTAAAGTAATTTACATTGTATAATGCCTGATTTAAAATGGGATTTTAATGTTTTGTGTGCTTTTTCTCATAGCTGTGCATCAATTTTCTAATTTAATTTCTCACATGAGATCTGCTGACAGAATCATTAGGTAGTTGATGGCATAAAAATAATATTAAATGTCAGTTCCCTTCTAACAATAATATGGAATTTAGAACATTCTAATTATTTCATATATTTTAAGGTGCATTAACTTGAAGTGTACCTCCTGCCTTATGTAAACTTACTGGGAAAAAAATAGAAATTTCTGTTTCATTTCTCATCTGATTACTTTATCTTGGTTTCTAATAATGAGCCACTCCCTCCATAAACAATTATTTTTAATGGTAACCAAAGGAAAATATGTCAGGAAATAGGGGAAATAGATGTGTTCTTTGTTGCTGTACAATAAGAATGAAGATCAACTGTTGAGAGTTTTAAAAATGGGTAGATTTTGACTTAAAGTTAGAGACATTCTTTAACAAAGACATTGAGAGTATTGTCACTCAATTATTCAATTATTCAAGAAAAGGCTAGACTGTGTTTCTCTTAAAACTACTGTAGTACAGACTAGTACACCTCTAATATCTTCATTATTGTGATTATGCTGTTCACTGGAAATATTAAACCTTCACAAATAATCAAAATATCCCATTTAAAACTGGTAAACTATCATGGCAACACTTCTAAGACAATTATAACATCCACTGTTGGTTCAGAGTCAGGAGAGCAGCTGTTTTCCTATATTGGTATTGGGAGAGGCCACTTTCAGGAACTCAATTTAGCAAGACAATCCAAAGGCCTTTAAACCTTTTGACGCAGCAATTCTACTTCAAAGAATTTATTCTAATGATGAATTCCATCAGGCGGTCTAAAGTGCAAATAAAGATATTTAAAGTACTGTTTTCCCAGTTGAAATTTGTTAAAAGGCTAAATGTTTAAAAAGACGAAAACACAGTGAATTACTTAGAGAGCCATCATAAAAGTTGATGCTTCTGGACATTTATTTTTATTAGAATGGACATGTGATTAATGTGTACTTCTTGAGTGCAAAAAACAATCTATAAACTGCGTATCCTGAATTTCCATTTTAATAAAATGTATATACGTGTATTTGTCTAGTATTTCCAGAACAAGACCTGCAGAATGAAATGCCTAAATGTTAATAATGGTTTTGCTACAGGTGATTTCTTTTCCTATTTTTCTTCTTGCTTCTTTGTACTTCCAAATTTTCCCATAATGAAAGTATATTATTTTTGTAATAAATCCTTCTAAGATTGTATTATCCAAATTATTCATCTTGCCTCTATTTTTCTGGACAAATCTATTTCTCTATATCAATTGTTACCTTAGCATCTGGACTTCCTATTAGTCTCTTAAATTCTATATTCATCTTCATTTCCCCAGGATTTAAAATAAAGATAATTCTTTTTTTTTAAATATTTATTTATTATTCCTACCCCCCCCCCCAGTTGTATGTTCTCTGTGTCTATTCGCTGCGTGTTCTTCGTCCACTTCTGTTGTTGTCAGTGGCACGGGAATCTATGTTTCTTTTTGTTGCGTCATCTTGTTGTGTCAGCTCTCTGTATTCCTGGGTAGGCTGAACTTTCTTTCGCGCTGGGCAGCTCTCCTTGCGGGGCACACTCCTTGTGCGTGGGGCTCCCCTACACGGGGAACACCCCTACATGGCAGGGCACTCCTTGCGTGCATCAGCACTGCACATGGGCCAGCTCCACACGGGTCAAGGAGGCCCAGGGTTTGAACCGCGGACCTCCCATGTGGTAGACGGACGCCCTAACCACTGGGCCAAGTCCGCTTCCTGAAGATAACTCTTTACCACCTACCTACTTCTCACACACAATATTATAAGATACCTTAAGCACTACAGAAACCAGGAGTTTATGCATAATCTAGAAAATAATATTTACCAAGATTATTTGTTACCTAGAAAAGAGAATCTCAGGAGTTAAAATGAAAACATAGTTGTTTAAATCATTTAATTTGTTCCTTCATTATTCCTGCCTTTTCTGTTTTCTACTGCCTTTTTCTTTCTGCTTTTCCATTTCTTAAAAAATGTGCTTTCACCCTCCATATAAAGATACTACCACCAAAACAACCGCACCCCAAACTTGCTTTGTCCCCTTTAGTCTCTATAAATTTTTTCACATGTTTACTTTTCTTTCACATTTTTCATATGGACAAAAAATCGTATGGTTTGCTTTTTAGATTTTACTAATCTGATTAACTAAAGGGGTGCATTTTATAGAACCATATTTTCTTAGGGATAAAATGATCTTTAATCTCCTCAGTATTGCATGAAAGCCGGAAAGGACATGTTACAGCTGACAATTTTATTGAGCTGTGTGTTTTCCACATAGAATTCCTGGTCACGTTCCTGAGAGAAGTGACAGATGTACCTGACACGCCAATTCTAAAGCTATATTTTTAACCATTTTTTCAATTAGGTCAATAATTCTTAAATGACATTCTTCTATTCTATCTTATAACTACAAATCTTAAAATTATTTTAATCCAGGTATCTATAGTTGATAAAAGCAGGCATTTTAAAGACCATAGATACTTTTTGATTTATTACTTTGTCATTTGAAAAAATGTTTTAAAAGAGAGAGATAGCTGTGTATATTTTTACCCCTGGAAATCTCCCAAGGCCCAATGAAACATATCCAAGGTGAGATCACTCTGCTGAACTTAAATTTAATTTAATAGAATGCAAGACTCCAGTTGTAAGGGAAATATCTGAATGCAAAGAACCTACATATCAGAACTAATTTCAGTAACAAAAACTGTCAGGAAACAATAGGAAATGAAATAAGATGAGATAGCAGTCAGGAAAGAAGTAAAACTGAATTCAAATTGTCGGGGTTTTTAAGTCTAAGGAAAGGCTGATGAAAGAACACCAGCTGGAATAACCAAGTTTGTCATAAGGAATAGGGAATTAGTACATTAGTTAAAATATTCTTACGCAAGAATCTATAACATTTGTCTTCTCTCTTCCATGATCAATCTGTATTACCTTAGGGAAGGTGAACACTCCAGACTTTATTTCCTCATCTGTAAAATTGAGTTGGGTTTGCAAGGAGAGAGGGGGTTGGTATTTTTATCATATGTAAAGCCTTTCCATTCCCAGCATTCTCTTATAGTACAGAACTGGTCATGCCATATTTCTTAAATCGAAAATATCCTTCTGCCTGAAAGTAAAATGCCACTTGACATTTCAGCAAGCCGTAATTCACGGAAACAGAAGAGCAAATACAAAAGTATTGTGTAGTACAGCAGGATGTTTATAGGGGAATTTTTTTCTATCGTTCTGTCAGCAGAGACCTGAAAAGTCTGAAAGCAAATTAATTAATAAGGAAGTAAAAACTGTTCCCACATTCCAAAGTGCAGTGCTAGAGTCCTTTTGCAGGTCCACTTTGCCAAGACAGTGGCTCCAAAACCTGTGATCCTCAGGTCAACCCCCACTCTAGGGTATAAGGAAAATAAGGATGCAGGAATCTAAGGAGAGGACTATATTGGAAAGAGTTGTAGACATGCACTGAGTCCACTCCCATAGAAGGAGAAGGACGCTTCCCCTCATTCCAACCCTGCATTCACATGGACCTTAACATGTGCTCCCAGGGTAACCATTAGAGGGACACAGTATCTCAGTAATACCTAAAAGGTATGTAAGCTAAAAGCTTTGGCTGGAGCTAACCAATAGGGCAGGGAGAGAGGGGATAACAGTGAAGCAGTTGGTGTGGACCAGTGAGTTTGCCATGGGCAACCCCGGACATTCCAAGTTAACCTAGGAGGGAGGCCTGCAAGTTTCAGAAAAACACTGGAGTATATTGCCAGAGGCAAAAGCTTGTGAAGTGGGCCGCAAGAGATTAACCAAAAGGTGCATTAGTCCAGAAACGTGCAGTGCAGAGGTCCCTGATGGGGGCCATCAAGGAACCCTCAACTGTACCCCCAGAAAGAGTAAGTTTGCAAATCTGCCATGCCTGGAGACATCAATGCCGCTCCTTCCTTCTCCTTCCCCATCCCTCCTTCAATCCTCAACGCATCTAAAACCGTGGGCCAGCGAATTGAAGGGAAGAAGAAAAAAAGTAAGGCAGAATCAGAGAAGAAATATTTTAAAATCAACCATCACCACCACCACCACTTGCCCTACCTTGATTTTGATTATGACATTGGTCATAGTCACCTGAGGTGTCTAAAAAAGTCATGGAAACTAAATTTTCACCAAAAGGCAAAAGATGTTAGTCCTGCAGGGTGGGTTTGAAAGGCCTTGAGAACAGAGCAAGAATAAAGTTGGCATATGACTATCCTCTATTATTCTTCTTTTCACGAGGTGCCGGGGATTGAAACCAGGGCATCATACATGTGAAGCAGGTGCTCAGCCACTGAGTCACACCCACTGCCTTATCCTCTATTTAGTTCCACCTATTCAACAAAAAAGGTCAAGGTAGTATTGAATTTAGTCATGCTGGGAATTTTATAGAACTATTTTCTTGTCAGTGCTCAGTAAGTCCCATTTCTTTCCTTACTTGAAACAGTTAATAATCAAAAGTACTAAAATGTTTTTTCCTAGTCTTTAAAGTAGTAGGTGAAAATAGGTCTACAGGAATTCTGCTTTATAATGGCATATGCAAATTGGGAGAAGTGAATCTTTTTAAAAATATTAAAAATTGTTTAGGATGAAAGGTGAGATTATGAGAACAGGAGTAAAGAAAATGAGAGAAATAAGCTGCCTAGTATTAGGAAGATAAGAATGTAAGAAGGGCCCTCACAGACTGTTGTGTAGAGAAGAAACGGCTGAACACCACGGAGGAACTGCTAGAAGCTTTAAAGTAGAGTGATATATTATATTCCAAGTTAAATTCTTTGAATTTCGGTGATACAAATCACTGTCCACCTTACCAAAACCAGGATTAAAATCTTCTGCACATATACCTTCAGAAAGGGATGAATTTCTATAATTAGGTTAATGATGGAACAGAAATAAGAGTAGAAGAAATTGAACAGAAATCAAGAATTCAATGGAGGCAAGTAATAAGAAATGATCCTGAGACATAAGTCCCCTTTTCAACACACACACACCAATCCTAAAAAGTTCATACATTCCTTCTGTCAGCCTTCATGTTACTCAAATGTGGCCAGTCTCGAAGCCAAACTCAGCATGTAAATGCAATGCCTTCCCCCCAGCGTGGGACATGACACCCGGGGATGAGCCTCCCTGGCAACGAGGGACCACTATCAACTACCAACTGATGATGCAACTGGAAAATGACCTTATACGGAAGGTTCAATGCGGATCAGCAGAATATCCATGTCTACATAAAATACCATGACTTTAAAATGCTGTTTGACCTAAAGTAAGGGGGAAATGGAAAGGAGAAATGAGTTTATATGGCTACGAGTTTCTAAAAAAGAGTCTGGAGGCTGGCAGAAGGTTTGCCCTCATGCACAACTGAGCAGAGTCAGAGAGACAGATAAAGCAGATACAACCCCCAGATATTGGTTCCTTTGAGGGCTAAAGAGACCCATGGGAGTTATGGTCATGGCTGATGGGGTTAACTACCAGGGCAGATGGCCCCTCTTTGGAAATGGTGTTTATGTGTGATGAATCTGGACTCAGATGGGATCTCCCTTCATAAGACTTTCATGCTAATGTGCTGGAGGTGCAGTTAATGTTGGGGTTTAAGATATATTTAGGGGATTTGAATCTCTGGACTGACAATGTGATAGCCAGATCCTGAGCCTCAACAGACTCCAGCACCTACAATCTGATTTATTGGACTTACCACACTCAGCTAAGATGGAGGTGAAGAAGGACAACCACCACACCATGGAGCCTAGAGTGATTACAACTGAAAATGGGAGGATTGCATCCAGCATCCAGGTGGAATCTGAGCCTCCTCTTGACATAAAGGTGCAATGGACACAACCAATCCAGTGTCCACATAGAAGAGGTGGCATTGGATTGGGAAAAGTGGACATAATGGACAAAGGGTATGGGGAAAGGCAGGAAGAGATGAGAGGTGGAGGCATCTTCGGGACATGGAGCTACCCTGGATGGTGCTTCAGAGGTAATCACCGGACATTGTAAATCCTCACAGGGCCTACATGATGGAATAGAGGAGAGTATGGGCCATGATGTGAACCAATGTATATGAGGTGCAGAGGTGCCCAAAGATGTACTTAACCAAATCCAATGGATGTGTCATGATGATGGGAACGAGTGTTGTTGGGGGGGGGGGAGAGGGGGGGTGGGGGGGTGGGGTTGAATGGGACCTCACATATATATTTTTAAGGTAATATTATTACAAAGTCAATAAAAAATAAAAAAATTAAAAAAAAAAAAAAAAAAAAAAAAAAAAAAAAAAAAAAAAAAAAAAAAAAAAAAAAGTTCATACAAATCTTCAGGTAGTAGTTACTGGTCAGTCCATGGAGCTTGGAAGGGAGTCCAGACCAGTCTGATGGCGATTTCAAGGACCAGGGAGACTCCAGTTGACATCTGGGTAACACTTAGAATTACTTACTTGTATGCTGAGTCTTCTCTGATTTTCTTATCAAGTGGCAAACATTCTGCTGTATCTAAACATGCTTCTTCCTTAGAAAGAACCGGTATCACCTTTATACTTTCCTCTCGAATCTCATTTTCCATTAAATTAGTATCTCTTTTAGGAAGGTGAAAACAGCTTTCAATTTGCCAATGCTTTGCCTGAAAAAATGAAGACATGTATTTTATTTTTATCAAATTTATCATTACCAAATATTTATGTCCTAGAGATCTAATGAATCCTGGGAATATGTGCACAAAAACATGCCTATAACATGACTCTTGTCCTCAAGGAGCTCACAGCATTACTTGGAAGATGAGACATGTACATATAATTTGTGATAAGGACCTTAAGAAAGACACAAAAGTTCTGTGAAGTGGTTATAATGAACTATAACAAAATTTAGGTTGCCATTCCTACTTTAAAATTCTAAATAGGAAGATTTATATTTACTTAAAAAAAGAAACAGTAAGCTTTTGTTTAAAAATTGCCAGAATTAATTTTTCCTACATCTACTTTTTTTGCATCTTACCTCCTAAAACTAAAAAGGAAAATTCATTCTTCAGAACCCAGACCAAATACTGAGTCTTTTTTCTCAGAAAATATGTTATATGCTAGTTTTTCACAGATCTTGGCTACAATTCATAATATTCATCCATCTAGCAAAAGTTTACCAATGACAATCAATTTCATATTTTAAATACAGAACCCACTTCCTTGCCTTTATCAATTCCCACCCTACACACAGGAATGCACCAGAAAACACAGCCTGTGTGATAAGAGGGTCCCATTAGGTATCCCAAGGATATTTGATTGTAGTGATTAACATTTTTATCAGGGTTTGCAAAGTAAAATGCCTACAAAGTCCAGGCAGATAGTGTTAAATGAGTGAATTGAGTCCTATAAAATGATAAACAGCAAATGAAATTGAGCCTCAGGTGTTGCTAGGCAAAAGGGAAAGACAAGAGGGCAGTGCATTAGGGAGAACGTAAATTTTACATAAAGGCAGCCGTAGTTATTCTCAGGGAATGAAGGACATTCTTTTTCAAGAGGAGCCAGAAATCTGAATCTTTATATGAAATCTCTTGATGTTTAAATGTGGAAAACTAAATCGAATTTTTAAATGTTGGGTGAACAGACAATAATCAAAGGCACCAACCATAAAATCAACCAGATAAGGGGTGTGGACGGACAAAATCTCCTCCCCACACAGCAGTGATAAGCACTTGAAAAGGGGCTGGAAAACGGGCTTTCTTTTTAATAATAAATGTGTATCAACGGATAATCGACTCCACCTCTATTTCTTCAATTTTAGAAACAGACATACTACATTATCTATACTTTTAAAAATCTAATCTGAAATCCAACCTAAGATCAATAGCTTTGTTATAAAAGTGATCCACAGTTCTTTTAAAAAATAAAACTTTCAAGAAATATATAGAATCACATTGCACTAAATTTGAAATGCTTTAATCAGACTGCTTTACATGAAATGTACTTTCTTAGGAAATTAACATACATTGCTGTTTTCCCTGTTTTTATCCCCTTTTTCATAACTGCTAGAGCAGTATTATTTTAACTAAAAGACAAATGCAACATTGAAATATTGGGTGAAAGTTATTACCCAGTACAAATCAAAATTGTTTAGTGCCGTTTATTCTGATCCTGGTTCTATTTACTAAAAGGGCCCCTTTTCCTTCTTACCTATGAATTTCCATCTGCTTCACAAAACTTCCTGTCCATTCCGTAAGTGTGTCTAATTCTTACACCTCATGAAAAGGGCATGTGTTTCTCCTCTATTTTCCAATGTCATCTAATTTATTGACTTCCATTCCTTTCCCTTCCTCTCTCCTTCCTAATAACCAGTCAGGACTAGCAGCGCCCATTCCAAAACAGCTTGATAAAAGTGAATGCTAAAAAAACTAAAAAGCTCAGCCAGAAGAGACAAGAAATTCCAGCTCTCTCAAGCTTTCCCAGCCTTTATTTTCCAAACTACCCCATCTCTACAGGTTCTTTTCCTGCCTTGAACAGAAGAGAAACAAAAAACAAAAATCCTATTTTCATACAGATTTATTGCGACTGAAATCCTTCAAAAGTGAAAAGACTTTTAAAAAAATTTCAAAAGCATAAAAATGAACAATTTCACTAGCACACACTTCTTAAACTTAAGCCACAGATTGTGCTTGGTGGCACCCACACCTAGAACGGCCTTATTTCTTGCTTCAATCCCATCTAAGAGATGTGTATTGCACCTGTCACCCACATGATGACGTTTTCTTCCTTTACCTTCGAACTTCCTCTTCATCTCTCCGGAGCCCCATGGCCTTATAGCAATGCTGGCATTGCATCAGCTTCTTCAACCGCCAGATGCAGGCTTTCAAGTCTTTTTCTGTAGAGAACGCCAACCCCGCCCCAGCCCGTGTCACGCACCACACATTTACCCACACATCCACTTGGGTTCCCACTCAGCTGCTATTTTTCTGACTGAGAAAAGTCTAGCAGTTGAGTTATTTACAGGGTAGGACTGACTGATATAGCTCTTGAGTGTTATATGGAGTCTCCTGCATCGATTAGTTAAACGTGGGCCCACCTCCCAGATATTTTCTGATTCACCAGCACCCTCTATGTCCTGAAGGGGTGCATAGAATTCTTCCAGCTCAGGTTGACATCATCTGATTTCACAAGTACAGCAACAGACTTTGCCTTCCAATATTAAGAGAAGAGTTGTGCTCTTGCAGGATGAGGGTGATAGAAAGTGGTAGAAATTGGTAGAAAGTCAGTGGGCCAGGCAGAAAGCAAGGCTCCAGCCTTACCTCCTACCACCATGTTTGGACCAGCCCTACAAGTGAGAGGACACATTTTGTCTCCATAGCACAAAGGGACCAGGGTTAGAGTTCCCAAGAAAAAAAAAAGGAAAAAAAAAAAAAAAGGAATTGAAGACAATGACTATTTCTTTTCTTCAAGGCCCATCACTTCTATTTTATATCTTAGACATGTATAAATTAAGCTTACTTTCATGGGAGAAAGAGGTTAAAAACATGAGGTCTAAAATGAGTCAGTCAAACACTACTACTCATTAGCATCTTTGAGCTCAGGCAATTTGTCCCAACTCTTTGTGCCTCTGTTTCCTCAACTATAAAATAAGAATAATAAGAGTTCCTCCCTTATGGGTCATTTGTGAAGATTAAATGAGATAATTCATACAAAGACCTTAGAAAAAGGCTCTAGGCACACAAGAAAAAGCCAACAAATATTAGCTATTATTATTTTGGCAGGAGTGAACCAAATGATGCATTGTAAGTCTTGTTTTTTTCCTGAAGTTTTCTATATTTCATTCTTACCTTGATTATTACAGTTATTCATCTATTTTTTAAATGATAACATGGTAATTTTATAGGATATCTTTTTAAATGAGAGGAATTCAATTATTTTAGAGAAGGAACTTTTCTAAATCCTGCACAGAGCCACCATCTTTCCATGTCTTCATTGTCCTCCACTTGATGGAACTGCCATGGTAGGTAGTCAACAGGACAAGATATGACTGGAGTTACAGCTTCAGAAAGGCAAGGCTGTTCTTTCATGACGAATGAGCATTAAACAGCCAAAAAGTTCAAAGGAAAATCAGCCCAAGTTCTTATCTACTGCCAAGTAAATACCAGGATAATAAAGAAACAATATTTCTACCTGACCAAATATCCAAATAGGAGCATTGCTGACATCAGACAGAGAAATGCTGCAGTCTGCTGAGGAGGAGATAATCAGTAAACGGCCACCCAGCTCACACATCTCTAAGGAACTTATCCGGTCCTCGTGAGGTTGGAATGATCTTATCAGAGTTGGAGGCTGTGTGACTTTGCTCTTAACAGAGTTGAGACAGTACTCCTGAATGAAAAGAAAGATCAGAATTCAAAAAGCACAGATAATAAAAGATTGCAGTGACATATGCTTTTTTAAAAATCTAATATGGAAATGAGGAAAAAGTAAATTTGGGAACACTATTCTGAGATCCAAATGCAAAAGAAAAGTTCATAATAACAGAGGTAAAAGCAGTGTCAACAGTTTTAAAAAGTTTCTGGTTTGGCTGACTTGAGAAGTGAAAATAGAGAAGGAGAGAGGGAGGATGGAAAGAAAATAATGAATAAAGTCAGTTATTTGACAGAGATTAACTTTACCATGTATAGAGAATTACAGCTTACACAATTTTATAATATTATTAGAAAATTGAGCTGGTAATTAGCAAATCAAAAAATCTTGAACTCTCATTTCAAATTATGTAAACCCTAATTATTTATTTTCAAATAATGCTGCAGTACCTTACTGGCAATATTGCATTTGTAAATTGGGTGATTGACTTAAGTATGCAGTAACAAGATTTTGAATGTGGAGAAAAATCCATTTTATTTTCTCCCATAAATTATTTGAAAGAAGTTTCTTCCCAATGCATGGAAATATTTTCTAAACATTTAGACTGGCCATTTCATCCTATATCTAGGAATCAGACAAGACCTAATTCATATCATAGCCATCTGCAATGAAATGCAATAAAAATAAATACAATGTAAGACATTTTTCTATTTACCTCTATATTCCAGATTTTCAACCATCCATCAATATCTCCTGTAACAAGGTATCGATTCAACTTATCAATAGACATAATAATGGATCCAACTCCACTATGAGCTAAAAATTCAGCCAGAAGTTCCTTCTTAATGGTATCCCAGAATCTGACATAACCAGATCCTCCACATGATACCAGGTTAGCGCCTCCTGATATGTAAGGGAAAACCTAATTAGAAAACTGTAACAACAAATACCAGAGACAACTTCTTCAGGGGCTTTCTCTGTGGGAAACATAAGGGCATTGAAGTGATGGGAAGGATCGGCATCTTTTGCCTACCTAGTCATTTTGATTCTCTCATATGTAAAATAGAGATGATCCTACGATACCCTCACTGGGTTGAGTATTAAATAAGATAGAATATGTAAGATGTTCCATTAAATTTAATTTCTTTCCCTTTCCTTCATTCATTACTCTGATATCATTTGGGGTTTTTAAGTTAGATACTATTAATTTGTTTCTTTAAATACATTTTTAAAATATTAATTTTGAAGTTTTGCTAATATTTCAGTTACATAAAACCCATCTTCCTTAATAACTATTAGACACTACACCAAAGAGGTAAAACTCCTTATGCTTAGATTTGTATACATATATGCAATTATAGCAGCATAGCTATTTTGATTTGCCTATGTAGCAGCATGCTTAGAATTGTATTTATGAGATTGTTTTTAAATTTGTCATACACTTTCTTCTCACCTCCATGGTTTCTGAAGAGAGGTCAGCACTTAATCTTATGGAGTTTCCCTTGTATATGATGCTTAGCTTTCCTCTTGCTGCTTTCATACCAGGGTAGGTCTACTCAGATTTATTCTGTTTGGGGTGCATTGTCATTCTTGGATATTGATATTTATGTCTTCATAAGGATTGGGAAGTTTCTGGTCATTATTTCCTCAAATATTATTTTCCATTCTCTTCTCCTTCTGGGACACCAATAATGTGAATGTTTGTGCCTTTGCATTGTCATTCACTTCCCTGAGACTCTGTTCCATTTTTTTGATTCTTTACTTTTTCCATTCTCCTGTCTTTTCCAGTTCAGATATTCTGTCTTTGACATCACTAATTCTGTCTTCAAGCAATTTAAATATGCTCTTATGTGCCACTAAGTATTTTTTTTATCTCATCCATCATGTCTTTCAATCCCATAAAGTCAGTTACTTTTCTTTGCAGGCTTTCAAATTGTTCTTTATGCTCCTCCAGTGTCTTCTTAATAGCCTTTATTTCTTTAGCATATTTTCTTTAAGTTCTTTGAAGTGATTTAGAAGAATTGTGTGATCATCACTGATTAGTTGTCCTAAATCCTGTATCTCTTCAGGATATTTTGGTTCTTTTCACTGGGTTATCTCTTTCTGTTTCCTAGTATGGCTTGTAATTTTTTGCTGATGTCTAAGCATCTGAATATCTTGGTGAATTTACCCTGATGGCCAATTTCTCTCTTGCCTATTGCTTGTTTATATCACAGCTATTCTTTGACATTTGGGCCAACTTATTCTAAGTCTCTAAAACTTCCCAGCTTAAGTTTTCAAAATTGGGCCAGGAACCCACTAGTGGGGTGCAGATTTTATCCCAGGGGTTGGATACAGAGAGAGCAAAGAATTTTTGCAATTCCCAGACCAGCCAGCAGATGGCACTTATCAGTTCACCTTTCCACAGAGGTGTTTCAGTCTCAGCTTTCATGTGTTCCTGTTTTGAATGTCCGACTAGAGATTCAAAGCAGGCTCTGTTGGCTGAATTCACTGAAGAAAAGCACCCTGACCTCCCCACCCCCCTTTTCCCTTGAAAGAGCTGACAGGAAGATGTCTCTCCCCTCTCAGTCAGCTACAGTTAGCAAGGGATTTTACCCCAGCTTAGTATGTTGGGGGTGGGGAAGGAAACCCATCCTTGCCACCACAGGCTTGGTAACTCATGTTTGTGGTTTTGGTTTCTTCATGTCTCTGTCCCTTACCCTTCTAGGAGTTGTGCAGGAGTGCCCTGGTCTGATGACCCCCAAATTAGTTCCCTCAGGTAGCTTTTAGTTCTTTCTCCACTGTTTTTGTGAGAGCATTCAGTTCTGCCTGTTAGTCTGCCCCCATCTTCCCACAATTGTGTGCTTCCATCTTTTGGCAGTTGTCAATAATGCTGCTAAAATCATTGGTGTGCAATGGCTGTTCCAATCTCTGCTTTAGCATTTTAAATATTTCGTCCCTCTGCTTTCTTGCCTCCAAGGTTCCTGATGAGAAATCAGCACTTGCTTATTGTGACTCCCTTGTAAATAACAAGTTGCTTCTCTCTTGCAGCTTTCAGAACTCTTTACTTGTCCTTGGCATTTGACAGTTTGATTACCATGTGTCTGGGCATGGTTTTCTTCCAGTTTATCCTACTTGCAGTTCATTGGGCTGCTTGAATGTGCATATTCATGTCTTTGTTAGACTTGGGAAGATTTCTGTCATTTCTTGAATACCTATTCTGCCCCTTTCTCTTTCTTCTCCTTCTGGGACACCCATTATATGTATGTGCGTGTGTGTGTGTGTGTGTGTAAATTTGATGTTTTCTCAGAGGTTTCATATGCTCTGGTCTCTTTTTAAATTTTTTTTTTTCTTTCTGTAGCTCAGCCTGAATCATTTCACTTATACCTTTGAATTCACAGATTATCTCTTCTGCCAGCTCCAATCTATGTTGAAATCCTCTATGGAAATTTCCATTTTACTTATTACAGCGTTTAATCCCAGTATTTCTGCTTGCTTCCTTTTTAAAATTTCTCTTTATTGAAATTTTCATATCGTTCATTCATTGTTTTCTGATATACTTAGCCTTTGTGTTTTCCTTTATATCTTTAAGCATACTGAAGATGATTCTTTTTTTAAGCCTCTGTCTGGTGTGTCCAAAATATGGTCCTCTTCATCGTTGGTTTCTGAATTTTTATCTTTTTCTTTGGATGGAACATTATTTCTTTATTTTTCTTGTAATCTTTTGTTGCACACTGACTATTTTAATATTTTAAAATATTAACTCTGGAATTTAGTCCTTAAGTTGTCTGTTCCTTAAGTTTGTATCCAGATAATGATATGAAAGAGAGTTCCTTGAATGCCAGCTGCTTACAAATATACACAACCCAATACAAAAAACACTTTTCACAGGCTTTGCAAATTGGCTTTTCTTTGGCTGGTGCTCTTCTTCAGAGTTTAGCCATTCTATTAAAAAGATCAGTCGAAGGTGAATGTGAAATATAGGATCGTCTTTGTCTTTTCTGAGCCTGCACCTTGTTGTGGGCTTGTGCTTGCTCATGGCGCATGGCTTTAGGGATACCCCATGTTTATAGGAATTAAAATGCTTTCTCTAATCCTTATGAAACAGACTTTCTTGGCCAGAACACTTTAGTATATGACTTAGAACAGGCAATCCTTTTCCTTAGACCTCTTTAATTGTTGTTTCCACTGCTTTAACTGTCCTCTACCTGCATAGTTCTGCCTGTATGGATAGTTCTGGGAGGTTGAGCCCAAGATGAGTTTCCTGTTTCAGTTTTTGAGGATGCCACCCAAGAGACTACTGCTCATAGCGGTTAACCTGCTCCCTCTGGAATAGAGCTGTGCCCAAAAGGGATGGTAGAGGGTCACTGAGTGCACCACAAGCTCTCCTGCCATCTTTAAATCTGGATTTTCTTGATTTGGCACTTGCCCAGTTACTGCAACCTTTAACTGTTTTCTATAGTTTTGAGGAAGATGGATTTGCCAGTTTTTACTAGTTGTTCAAAGATTCTGTGGTGGAATGGCTCTCTGGAGTACTTTACACTGTCATCATGGTCAACTGGAAGCCTAAATGATTCTTTTGTTGCAAAGTTCCTATTATTATTCGGTAAATCTGCAAGTGACTTCTGCTTTTCTTTACAAATGTACTGCCAATTGATAATCATATCTGTTTAAGATAGAGATAATGGCATACAGTCACTTCAGTGGAAGCAATTTGGGAATCCTGATAACATTAAGAAGAATTAGTGATGAGAAAATGATAACAATTTCAGGATAATAGTTCATATCGTAAGTATAAGTGAGTTCTAAAAAATAAGAAGTTTTAGAATCTGTTTCAATGTCTATTCTAAATTATCCCACAATGTTTCTATGTTTCTAAAACTCTATGGAGGCATTCCTTTTATTATTTCTTAATGTTGAGAATTTTTAAAATGTAAACTATACAGGTTTCCATCTGCAAAATATAGGAAAGTTACCATAGAAAACACAGCTTAGGAGATGTTTGGGTTTTTTTTCAGACATGTATTATATATGTGACTAGATACATTGCCTGTATCAAATACAGATTTTTTTCACCTGTATCTTCACATATACAGCATTGTAAAATATGGTAGTGGGATTTATTCTGCTTCTGATCCTGGACCCCTCTTCCTCAACCCCTCTCACAGTTACCTGACTGTTGGCCCCCAGGACCCAGTGCTGACTATTTGGTAGAATCAGTCAAACTACAAGAAGTAGATTAGAATAGATTGAACTTTCTTTATTACTCCCTTTTCAAGATTTTACAACATATCAGGGTAGTCTACAGTCAAAAATATCTATTTATTTTATTTTATTTTATTTATTTATTCCTTTATTTACCTGTCACTGCAGTGTCTTTTCTTGCTTCAAGGAAGCAAAGCCTCATAACAGCATTATTGCCTTCAGTGTCAATCTCAGAGGAGCAGACTCCCAGGGCAGCCTGGTCTGTCATGGGGGTGGGAGAGCTGCTTCTTCCAGCACTGAGACGCCTTCGGAGCTCTTGATTAGTGAGGGAGACAAACCCGAGTGTCTTATTTGTAGTCACTGCTAACATCTTAGAAATCCTGATACACTCAAGACAGATTTGATTCTCATGTCATTTTCAGCTTAATAATCATTAATATTGATCCTATGAATATTTTAGTGAATGAAACACCACGACTATTGAAATATATTTAAACAATTATTTTTTAGCAATGCTATTAGATATTGACTCACCCTAGAAGGCACATCTCTATCTGAACTTCAAATGGCTAATGACATCATCTCCGGGCCACATCAGTGAAAATTGGGGATATTCAACTCAGAATGTAGGAACAATCTTTACAGAGTTATAAAAAATCTATACAAAGTTATCTTCAGAATTCCAAAGCAAGAATTCTGTAACAATGCCTTCTTGTGTCTTTTAAATTTTTATATGATCGACTTTTCTTTCTCCACGTATTTAATAGGAGCCGCATTAGGTTTACTATAAGAATAAGATGGTGCGGTCCTGAAGGCCAATGTCAAAGAAGAGGCAGAATACACCCTCTCTGTGGAAGGTTCAGATGGCTAGCTGCTTGTTTGAAAACAGATCATAGCTTTGTGTCTATAACCAAGTAAGCCCTAAATGCCTTAAGTTGGTTTAAAATTACTTCCTCAGTTTTTCATGAGATATCTATTGTATCTGATGGCCAGTACTTTCCTAAGGTCCAATTCAGTCTTTGCATGTTTACACAATTGAGATAACAGAATCTTGCTGGGCCATGAGAAATGACATATTCATTACCCAAATAAATTAGTCAATGGAAAAACCTATCTGAAACTAAAATAAAATGTGAAAGGCAATTGTCAAGACATTTTGCTTAAGTATCAAATACTCATGTTCTCTGCTAAACTCCCATAAAATATAATACACTTCTGCCTCATGCTCCTCACTGGTTTCTAAAGCAAGGAATAATTTAAGATTTTCAGGGGGCATAATATTTAATACAAGCTCTGGATTGAGCTTGCACAAGCTATCAAGTAAATATAAGCTCCTTTTTTTGTATTAAGGGGTACCCAAGTTTCAGTCAAAGGCAATTTGGCAAGGTTTATTGGCAAAAACTAAACTGTATAAAAATGAGAGGCCTGCTCTCTGCTGTCAGTAATTCAGAATCACTGATACAGCATAAAGAGAAGACAGCAGCATGCCCTGGAGAATTTGCTAAGTCAAGTAAATCTCAAGGTTCTTTTTAGTCATTTTGACAAGAAAATGACATCACTAATCTTTAGGCACTAATAGCCAATCATCTATAGCTTAGGAGCAAGTTACATCAGGTACATGCATAAGTTTGACTCACCTACACTCTTTTAGTTTCAAACTTGCACTCACCCAGCTTTGATTTTAGCAGTCTCTGGTAATCTGGGTGAAGGACACAGTGAGCATTTTCTGTGCTATTGTTCCACACAACAATTTCTCCATCATAACTTCCTACATGAACCAGGATAGAGAACATAAATTACCAGCAAATTAGATAGAAAATATGAGCAACAGCAATTGGATAAGGAGTTGTCATGATACCGTACACAGAATCTGGCATGTGCTACTCTATATTTTGGAGACGACAGGAATGAATCATAATATTTTTAGTAAACTTTAGAGCTTACAGTGGCTTTCATATGGAATATCTCGTTTGATCCTCACAATACACCTGTGCAGTAGGTGTGAGAGAAATTACTGATATGTCCCTTTATTTTAAACTAATAAAATATTCAGAGTAAGGGCTTTGGAATTAATTAGATTTTGAATCCTGGTTCTGTCACCGAAAAATTGTGTACCCTTGGGCAACTTATTTAACTCTACTTGATGTCTCTATTTCATTATTTATAAAACTGTGAATTAATAATTGTACTTTTCTCATAGGGTTGTTGTGAGGATTAACTATTCTAAATAGTGCCTCGCTTATTACTGTAAGGAATGAAAAAGAGTTAATCATTATTATCATCAATGCTATTTTTAAAAAATTATTGAGTAAGAAAATTGAGTCCTCCTGGGTCAAACCAAAAGCTTCTGTTCCCCATATCTCTTTGTGTGTGTGCATGTATGTTTTCTCTTCATTCTCACTGTCCTATTTTCTGTATTGATTATTGCTTTCGCCAGTCCTAGAATTTTCTCTTCAGAAAGACCTTCCCTGCTGCTCTTCACAGAGACTCAGAGAAAAGCCCAAATAGTGAGGCTAAGGCTGAGAAGCCTATGCTGGGAAGACAGTACCCTAGGAGCAGAGAGTGTCACTGTCAATTGGAGAGAAGAAAAGAGCTGAGTATGGGGAGGGGGTTGGGGACATACCGCACAGATGGTTTCTTCCTTGAGATTTGGAGAGAGCACAGAAAAATGCATAAGGAAGTCTGTAGCCTAAGGGATAGTCCTAGAAAATACAACCTTTGTAATGCAGATATTGGCTGAGGGAGATGGATTTCAGCTGCCCATAGGACAGTCCATATTCTTCTACAATATTGAAATGCTCTAGATGCAAGGTAATGTGAACAAAAGTTTCCACATAGGACTGATGGCATGAGAATGAATGAAGGGAAAGCCTATTCACCAGTTACTGTCTCACCATTCAACCTGAAGGATGGTTAAGAGGCAGTAAGTTCTGCAACCAAAATAGTACAATGGTATTTTAGGACATTCACAATAACGACACTGTCTGCATCACAGTCATGTATGTGATACTCCCTGCAGGGGTGGACTTCCAGCAGCTTTAAAAGTATAAAAGCAAATTCAACTGCCCTACCAATAGGTAAGTAATCAGGTAAATCTTGAAAGAGTAAAATTTTAAATGTAGGTTAATTAGTAAACCTCATATCGTAACACTTCATAGATATCTTGGCTCTTTTCCTGAAAGTTTTTATTTCTTTTAAATGATGACATTTTTGAGTCTATGTAATTGCAATCTTTTTATATATTGCTTTCTTTGGCAGGAAATGATAAAACAATTTCTCATCCTCTTTATTTATTTATTTTTAGGAGGGCCAGGGGATTAAAACAAGGACCTCGTTCATAGGAGATAGGCACTCAACCATGAGCTACATCCACTCCCATCTGAGCCTCTTTAATAGGTTACATCAAAGCATACCCACGGACACTTTTAAGAGCTTGGATTTGTAGACATTTGGTGAGACAAGCCTTTAGCCAACATTAACAGGACTAAATTGTGCCAAAATGTGAATATTTTCCCCTTTTAAAACATCTTAAATGCCGCAGAAGTGCTATTCCTACCTTACAGCCCTAATGCTGCACCTGGAAAAAGGACAAAAAATAAATAAAAGCTAATCTTTATTGATGACCTTACTGTACATCAAGCATTGTGTTAATCCCTTACACAGATTATTTTGTTTAATCCTCCATATAAACCAAGATAGAGAGGTAGAGAGGTAGAGAGGTAGAGAGAAAGAGAGAGAGAGAGAACTAGCCAGCTACGACTTAGAGTTGAAATAATTTGCTCAATATCAGGCAGTGGCAGTAGATGAAACCAGAATCTGAAACCAGGCTCTGGAACTGATGGTTATAGCCACTAATGTATTACCCTAGAAGTAAGGACCAACAGTAGCTTCAAGTGAGAGGACTGGTTTTTAGAAAAACGATTCATTCTACAGTTGACGAAAGTTTTGTTTTCTTCTTTTTTATTGAGAGAGTGACCCACAAGAATCCAAACTTTCCACACTGATTATCAAGTTACTGCTCAATTCACCTGTAACAAGAGTTTGTGGAGGTAAAAATGCAGCACACAAGATGTCATCATAATGTTGTACTCCTCCTTTCCATTCTTCAGGCTGGATGAAAAATCGATTGAAGTTCTGCGATCGAAACACAGTAATAACCCTAGTAAAAGGACATAAGATATCATTGTGGATCTAAGAGTGATACGGATATTGATTAGGCACCATCCACTTTGGTGATGTGAGTTGATAGTTCTAAAAGACGATGCTGCCCAAACTTTTATACCTGCATGTTATCTATAATACTTGATATTCCAACACTGAAATATCCTTTGGATCCTTTCCTTGAACTCTGGTAAATTATTAATACTTAACATCAGAAGTTTAATTATCCTTTCAAAACCATTGCCACCAAACACATGTTCATTTATCAGATTAATTATCCATCACCAAGATTCAAAAGCAAAGTTTCTCCATATGGGTACCATGGAATCACTAAGAGTTTCATGACTAAAAAGGGGGATTTCTGCAAACCAAATAATGTTTGATCATTAAACACATTTAATAAGGTTTCTTGTCATTAGAGCTTCTCAGGACTTTAAATAGTCCCAGATTTACTAGGCCAGAGTCTTTTCTCACACACCATCTTAAAAAAAACTATTGTTTAGGGAAGCAGATGTGGCTTAAGCAACTGGGCTCTTGTCTACCATATGGGAGGTCCAGGGTTCGATTCCTGGGGCCTCCTGGTGAAGGCTAGCTGGCCCAAGCAGAGGGCTGGCACAGCAAAATGATGAAAGCAACAAAAAGAGACACAGAGGAAAGACAATAAGAGACGCAGCAGACCAGGCTGCTGAGGTGGTACAAGAGATTGAGCACCTCTCTGCCATTCTGGAAGGTCCCAGGATCGGTTCCTGGTGTTGCCTAAAGAGAAGACAAGCAGACACAAAAGAACACAGCAAATGGACACAGAGAGCAGACAATGGCGGGGGGGGGGGCAGGGAAGGGGTGAAATAAATCTTAAAAAAAAATACCGTTTAGTGGAGCACATTTGGAAAATCCCAATTTAAAGGGACAGAAGACAGGCATGTTTTGAACAGAAAGATTTTAAAAGGATGGTATCATCAGGGCACTCCTGGTGAATTTGGAGATGGACCAAGAAGGGCAAAGAGTGAAATGCCTGGTTCTTGGCATGGAAGAAAGGAGTGTAAAAGGCAGTCATATGGGCATCAATACCAGCTTGTTTCCACTTGATGTTCAGGCTCTGGCTGCTAATCTGTGCTAACTGCCTCCCTCCATCTAGAGCCACAGACATCTCAAATGACCAGTTTATAACCACAGGTTTGGCATTTTCACTCTCATTCTCTCCTTATCCCCCTGATGTCTTGCCTCTTTTCCCACCACATTCTAATAGGGCCCTAACTGCCCTACCATAGTTATTCCTTCTCACCCTCTGATGGGTCTGGCTCTCCCTTCCTCCTTGAAACTCTTCTTTAGTTTCCAGGGTATCTTGGTTCTCTTCCTGCCTCCCAAATCTCTCATTCCCTATTATCTATCTTCCCTGCCCCTTTGTCTTTCATCCCCTTTAATATGAACATTCTTTCTTGTCCCTGCTACATTTCCTCTCTACACAAACTGGCTCACTCAGAGATCCTATGTACCAGCCTAGTTCCAATCTTGCTTCTGTACAAATGGTTCTTGAATTATGTCTTCTTTCACAAACATTTCCAGTGTTGAATAGGTTCCACTGGCTAGTTGAAAGGGTCCATAAAATGCTTCCATCAGCATCCGATCTTATATCCAAATTCCAAATTTTCCATCTTCCCTCCACAACAGCCCTCAATCCTGAATTCCCTAATTTGTTACTAGATCCATATTCCAGCCTCCCAGATGCCTTGCTCTTTCCCATCAAACTATAAAAGTATTGATTCTACCTCTATGATAGGTTGTACATTCACTCTTTCCTTAGCCAGTGGCAACTTCCTGGTTAGGTGCTTACTACCCTGTGGTGGAATAATTATAATAGCTTCCTAATCAATTTCACTGCCTCTAATCTAAACCTTCTGGTACATTCTTTATCCTGCCACTAAGTAATTATTTTGCCTGGGAATCTGATCATTTATTCATTCAAAAGCATTTCTTATTTTCTATTTTGAAAATCCTGTTCCTGGTGCTGCATATGGATAGAGTCACAAGCATAACATGACTAAAATTCTAGGTAAAATGCGGTAGGGCCAAGGAATCAAGGTAGGCAAGGTAGGGCAAGGTAGGGCAAGGATCAATTGCCATGGAAATCCAGGTGCAGAAATCACAGAAGGCTTAAGCTGAAAAGGTATTTGAACTGGACCATAAAAGATAAGTAGAATTTAGAATTGAAAGTCTTTCTAGGGAAAAGAAACAGCTGACCAAAGATAAGATCAATATCTTATCTTTTTAAAAAAACATTTACTAGTTTTCCATTTCCTACTTCAAATGCTTGAGCCTGCTATTCAAACCCAAAAATATATGGGTCCAACCTACTTTATCAGATTTTTTCTTGCTATTCCTCCATCTTGCTTTTCAAACCAAGATTTGCATGTCCAACTAAATACATGGCAGGTGTACTGTAAATATAATATACCGTCCCAGTGTGAATTTTGCTCAAAGAGTTTGGGGGAAATATTGTTATATTAAAGTAAAGATAGAAGAATGAATGCAAAATTCACCTGAATTTTAAATAGGGCATACAAAGTTTAAAGTAAATTTTTTGCTTGCAAGAGCTATTTTGAGCTTTTAAGGATATTCAAAGGCTGTTTCAGAAGCACACCTTCTCATTCAACCCAAACACATTCATATTGCTCTCTAAGCACACCTTACATTTCTAGTCGTTTCATTTTCAGTCATGGTGAATGCTTCTGTGGATTTCATTTCACACACAGATCCAAACCTACTTATTCACATACCCTTTCTCCAAAATCCTTCTCATATTGGTAGACTTCTTCAATAACAAGTGGAAATGTTTCCTCTTTGACCTCCTATATCATTCACATTTTATTTATAATATTTAACATTAAATTGTCTCTTTTACTCTATTACATTATAAATTCTTAGAAATCAGAGATCTTGTCTTTTTCTGTAACCACCCAGTAGCAAGAAGTGATGTATACGTATTAGATATCCACTAAATATTTGTCAAATGAATGAATGCAAAATTATTGACTCAAGTATCACCTCAAGTAAGCCTTCTCTGATCATCTTATCTAAAAAGAGTCTCCCTTCATTCTCTCATCCCTTACCCTACTTTACTTTTCTTTATAATACTTATTGTTATGTAACATTGTGTACTATATTATTTGTATGTTTTTCATCTGTCTCTCCTACCATAAAGTAAATTCTAGGAGAGTAAGAACTTTGTTTTCTTCCTTTCTGCATCTCCAGTGCCTAAAATAATACCCAGCACATAATAGGCATTTCAGAAATATTTACTGAGTCAATGTGTGAATTATCCAATTTTAAAAATTAATCATTAATTTTAATATTATGTTATTTTAATAATATTATTAATATTAGGCTGACACCTGTAAGATAATATAAATATGGCAATTTACAGTTCTGAAATTACAGTTAAATCTCATGATAGCCTTATATGTCTATATTTTTAATTTTCTCTTTAGCATTGGTAAGTTTAGTTGAAGAAATTACACTTTATGGATGGAGAATATGGAGTGGGGCTGGGAAGGAAGAGGCCAATCCTACATCTCTCCTATTACTTTTTAGCCAAAATTCAACTTCAAATGTTTTTTTGTCAATCTTAACTGGATATATTCTGAAGTACAAACTAAAGGTACATAAAATGGAATAAAAAGTAGCCCTTCTGATATTTAACTTTATGTGTCAAAATGTGTAAAAACTACTTAGCTCCATCCTTTTCCTGAAAACCAAACCTGAAACTTTCATTTGAAATGACAGTTATCCTTAAAATACCTTAAGAATCCACACTGTATTTCTTATTTTATCCATTTCAAAGGTAACTTTGTACTTTTTCCAAGAGTAAAATTAAAGCACAGAATGAGCCAATTTTAAGGCTTAGAGTATGAGAGACTTGTTCTCTCTGACATTGAATAAGTTCACCGGACCTTTGTTCCACTCTGCACCCCACATTTGAAATCCTTAGAGGACTGCTACTGAGCAAGTATGTCATCTTGTGAAGACAATCACTTCTCTCATTCAGAATTTAGATATGACAACCAATTCTGTGAGAACAAGATTAGTTTACCCATCAAGTGAAAAAAAGTGGGGGGAGGGAACTATACTCTAGGGTGAACTATGAAAATAATTTTTGACCAACACTTACCATGTAGCAACTGTCATGAAGAGAACACAATGAACTATTTGACCTCTATGGATTCATTGTTCTTGTGTTGGTAGTCTAATTATTATAAGTCTTGTTAATACCTTTCCTTGCTCAAGCCATTGCTTTTTAGGCTTAAAAGGAGCTTTCCAAAGGCAGAGAATGAGTTAGATAGAAATAAGTTCATTTTTATTCATTTCTTACCTTCTTTTTCCTAGACCATTACAAAAATAGATTTGAGGATTTTTGTGAATTTCAAACATACCTGTTCCTTCCTCCCTCCAACACAGTAATTCTAGAATAAGTCAAAACATTGGAAATTTCCATTCTGATTCTCACCCTAATAATAGAAACCAGTTGAGTTTATAGAACTATAAACCCTTAGTAAGGCAATTATTAAGAATTTAATATCTTGTGATGGATAGATTTTATTCTTTAGAAACTTCAAATCCCCAATATCATTTCACTAAAAAATACTTTTAATAATAAAACTATTTCAACAACTGTTCATTGAATATCTTCTTTTTACAAAGCACAGTGAAGGATGCTACTGCCAAAAATACTTTCAGAATCATTTCAAATTATATGAAAGATTCTTTTTCCTATTTTGCATATGTCTAGATTTTTACAAGGATAGGACCTTCATAAGCAGATGAGAAACAAAATAGAGAGAAATAAAGTTGAAGTGATGAAGAATCTATTTTTAGAGAGATTTAAAAGTCTAGAATCATAGATTTTAAGGCAGAATAAAATCTCAAACAAACCATTGTGAATATTCAGTTTATCAGAACTTTATATAATATATGTCTACTTTGAAGAAATGCAAAGTAACCATCTATGCACTTAACTTTACCTATTTAAATATGACCAAAGATTTGTCTCCTCTTTGAAGGGAAAAAAATCCAGTTATGCTAGTTTCATTCTAGGTATTTTTGAATTGCACCTATTTCAATTCCCAACTTTGCCACTAAATATATTTTGCTTACCATAACAAGAAAAATGTTTCTAACAATTCTGAATTTGGAATTTCTTTTTTACTGCCAAAAGTATTCTCTAGATATGAATGATCACATTACTAAACAGCCAATGCAGTTTCTCAAATTCTGAATTGCTTAGGACCATTTTACAGGGGTATTTACTATATCCCATTTTATATATGTTGACCTCCCCAATTAAATTGTGATATCCTCGAGAGTTAGAATCATGTTTATACACATTCAGGCTGCCACAGTATCTATATCATTGCCTTCCACATAGTTGCAATTTTAAAATATTCATAGAAAGAAAAGGGAAAAATAATGGTAGGCTAAAATACTTGTTTCTTTATATGCACAAAACTGATTCAATAGTTTTGAGTGAAATGACAACCCACTCAATCAAATTACTGCTTTAAAAATATAATTGTTCTCCCATGATTTAATGATTCCATTTATAACTAGTCAACTCAGGAGTAATGGAAAGAGCATGGGATTTGGCATAGACTCCTAACTCAGCTTCCTACTAGCTTGTCACCTTGACCAGGCTACCCAAGCCTTGGATTCTCCTCTTATAAAATAGGATAGAAAACACTTGCCTTGTGGTAAAAAAGAGATTTCAGCACCTACTCTGCTTGCTTCTTACTAGGAGTGTCACATGGATAATTAATATCTCCAATTCTTTTTATTTGTCTATTCAACAAACATTAACTCACTCAACAAAAATCATTGAATATCTAATAAGCACTAGGCACCAGCTAAACAGATAGTGCTAAATCAAATATTATAAGTGCAGGGTGCTAAGAAAGCACAAAGACAAAAAGGGGGCATATTTTCATTCTGGATATTCAGAGAGCCTGAACAAGTCATGAATTAGGAATAAATGTTAGCCAGATTTTCTTTGAAAGTTTGGAGAAGGATTTTGAGATAAGGCGATAGCATGCAGAAAGACATGAGAATGTGGAACAGTATGGTTTGTAAATACCCTGACAGCAGGTTGCTTTCAATTGAGTTTAGAATTCTACACAAGAATGGGGGGAAAGTGACTAGACTGTAGATCCTGGTCAGGGCACTTAGATTTATTTTGTAGACAGCCTTGAAAAATTCTAAATAGGGAAATGACATAGATAGGCTGTTTAGAAAGAAATCATTGTTGCTAAAGTGTGCAGAATCTGGCAAGAATGGGCATTACTGGAGAAAAGGACAAATCAGAAGGTCATGGCATTGGTCCAGATAGAAATGATGCTCCGAATAGCGATTATAGTAGCAATATATAAGAAATATAATAGATATATGAGAAATATATAAGAAATATAATAGATAAGATTTGGGGATTATTTGGTTGTGAAGTCAAGTGAGAAGGGAGAACTGAGACAGACATTTGGGTCTCTGGACATTACCTTAGGCTCTGAATCTGGGAGAAGAAGCAGGTTTTGTAGATGAAAATAGATAATGAATTCTGTTTAGAACGTGTAGAACTTGGTATTGCAGTCAGACACGCCCAGCAAGCAAATGGGTAAGTGAGCTTAGCAGAGAGATAAGAGCTAAAGAGAGATTTGACATATCTGTAAATTACTTCCTACATTTTAAGATGACAGTAAGGATTAAATTTTAAGATAAAGCATGTAAAGCACTTTACAGTACATAGCACTATAAATACCAGCTCTTCTGAATAAAATATTAATTAGATGGTATATTTAGGTTTCCCACTCAAGAAATGCAATATCTATGATATCCTAGGCAAAATTATCAAACCAATATCTTCATGTAGATAGAACCTGAAGGTAAAGCTACAGCTTAAGTTAGCAAAAGCAGCAGCCTCTCTCTGTTTTTGTTTTTGTTTTTTATTATTAAGAAAGCTTAATAAGCTGACTGTCAATATTCCAAATATTTCTTCCCTAATCATTAAACTACCTTGGAATTGGTTTAACGGTCCTTCCTTCCCCAACTATAACCAAAAGTTGGTCTGCCCTTTTGCCCTCTTTGTTAAATGTCTCCTGGTAAAAGGATCGCTGTGTTCGATCCTGCAAAACCCATCCTTACATAAAGCCTTTGACTTGGCAAACATAATTTTTACATCCACCAGGACAAAAGTAAAATTATATAAGTGAGAATGTATTAATTCAACTTTCAGTTCTAAGAGATCCAAATCCTGACAACCTCGTGGTAGCTAGAAACGGAGGAGGAGGTTGGGGGAAATGAAAACTTTTCCTACTTTCCTTCCAATTTTCCCAAAGTTTTCACCCCAAGACTTATACAAAGTGATCTCCCAACAATATAGATGTGAAAATCTGGCATGGTGATCCTTTAAAGCATTTTTAGATTACTCTATACATCTTAATATTTTTAATTTTCCCTTTTAAAGAATCAAAAACCTTATATTTTATGCTAAGTTCTAACCATGGATATCTAAAAAAATAATTAAGAAAATGATATTGCCACCTTTTGACTTACACTGAATAATTTTTTAAATTCTTCTATTTAATGCTCCAAATTTAAATTGGATCATCCGGATAGTACACATCTACCTGCTTTTATAGTCAAGAATTAAATTTATCGTTGCCATGGCTTAATTATATAGATCATTAGGCCATATACTGTTGAAGTGGTTAAGAGTTGTTAATGGATCATGCTTGCTCCCAGGGAGTTGAAGAAGTGTTTTTTTCCAAAGGCGGGAGGAATGGAATTAGTTCTTACTATCAAGTAGAATAATTTGAACTATCCTTTCTTTTTATTTAAACTATCCCTGAAAACTAAGCTGTGAGTGGCACTATGATTGCTAGTTTGTATATACACATTTGCATTTGAAGTAAAGTCTTTTTGTGATTAATTTAAAAATCCCCAAAAATATACTGCCAGTTTTCTGGTATAAATTCTGATTTAATCCAGCTTCAATCCAGTAAAATCACAATTTTAAAGTGACTACTATTGGGCAAATTACCTATTAGAGCAATATTTCGTGAACTGTTGAATTTATGGACAATGTATTTTCCAAACATATCACACTTTTATATTCCTAGTGCTTATACAATGCCATAGGAAAAGGTCCTGTTGACGATCTCTTCTCTCAGGAGAAAGGAAAGAAAAAGTAATTTTCTTTATCATGAAAAGGAAGAATTTCTCCTTGAGAACACTTAAGTGGGCTGTGAAAGGCCCTTCTCCACATTGATATGAAGGAGGTGCTAACCCAGAATTCGATGGACTAGTTCCCTCTTATGCTGCAATTTAAAAAAAGAAACAAGAAAAGAAGGAACACGTTTCCTTTACAGTTGGAGAACTGAAATTTTCCCAGTATTAAGAATAAAATTTGGGAATCTTTTGGAGTTAATACTAAAGAAGTAGTATTATGTCCCTATCTGGAATGCTGAAAGAAAAAGTCAGGCAAATTCCTAAACCACGAGAAAGTCCTTAGAACACTTCTCAAATGATTTCATGATATTTTATTTTATTCAATCAACTCCAATTAGAGTTTCATTCATCTAGGTCACCAGCATGTTAATGATTCAGAATAGGCAAGATTTCTATGTTCTTTTTCCTCTTAGATTTTGATGTAAATAAAACTTTTTTCTTTTACCTTCCAGCATTTTAACATAAAACATATCATACCTCTCCCAGCCTGTAACGAGTATGGTTGTTTTAAGAACCAATATCTGTGAAATATCCACAGCTCCATCTCGCCCTACATTCAGTGTGTGGTGACAATATCCATTGAAGTCCCATACCTTGAAGAAAAAAATTAAAATTACCTCTGCAATGGGGAAAAACCCTGGGGTTGATTGATGTAGGATATATAACAATTAAATAAACCCTCTTTCTGCTTAAATTTAGCCATTATTTATTTATGACTCTACTTGTAACTCTGTCCATCTATTCTAATAAGAGTTGACTCAAGGGTATACATTTGTGCACATTTTTAAGGGAAAGGCACTATAAAATCACTTTGGAGTGTATTGAAATGCTAGTTCTTTCTCTAACTGTGTGATGCCAGATTACTAACTTAATTTGTCTAAATTTCCATTCCTTTATTTGTGACACAAGAGCCTTACTTCTCAGCCTTACTTCTCCAATCCTATGTTTGGAGAATTATTAAACATCTAATACAAAGCCCAAAATACATTCATCATGTACTAGGTTTCTCATCTTCTCCCTATAAAACTTCCTGTTGAACGTGGGTGCCAGACACAGTCCTACAAAGGCACAAGAAGTTCTAGTTTACCTATTTGGGCAGTGGGATTGTATGCAGGGCCCAGTGGGTCTCCTGTGAATGACGACATCATTGAATCACTTTACTAAACTAAGCCTTGCTATGGAACATTGCTAATACATCATTCATGGAGGGTGAGGTGGCATTAGCCATCAATTAAAAAAGCACATACACTTTGAGGCAAAAATTCAATTTCTAGCAAATCTTTCCACAGATCCACCCATATATATGAAAATGACATGTTCAAGGGTGTTTTGGCAGCATTGTTTATAAAAGCTAAATGTTTGACTCAATTTAAATATTCATTCATATAAGGGTCTAAAGAAGCTGAATATGGAATACCTATAAAGCAGAATATAATGTAGCCATTAAGAAGAATGAGTCATCTCCATGTTTCTAGATTCTGCCAAAACTCAACCAGCTATGGAACGCTGAGCCAGTTGCTAGTTGCTTTACTTCTTTTGACTTCAGTTTTCTTACCTGTAAAATTGGGATAATAAGAGTGCCAACCTTATAGATATGTGTGAGTTTGTGTGTGTGTATATTTATATCTAGGGCTTAGAAGAGTGCCTCGTTCATAGTAAGCCTGCAGTAAAAGTTAGCTAATATTATTATTACTATATGTATTGATATGAAATGAAGTTTGAGATAGAAAAACACAAAATTCAGAATAATATGTAAGGTGGACTTCCATTGAAAAGCAAATGGTGCTAACAGACAACTCTACAATGATCCAGAAGAAACCAGTAAAAATGACAGTCTCTAGGGAGGAGCTGGGAGAAGGGTTGGTAGAAAAACTTTTTTCAGTCTTTTTTATCTTTCAAATTTTGTGTTGGATGTATATACTGTTTTGCATACATTAACTATTCAAAACATTAAGTAATTTTAAAACAGATCCTTCAAAATCATGAAAAATACGGCAATAATTTTAAATCTTTGATTACATAGATACTGGTCTTGGATTCGAAATTATAAATGAGCTAGACAATGTCATTCATTCTTGTTTTCTTTCATAGAATATGGCCATAGCAGCTCAATGCTAATTTATGTGTTCTAGGCAGAGTTCGCCTGTTAGGCTAATGTGATCAAGATAAGCGCATCTTCAAAAGCAGTGATTATATTCCAAATTCACATTAACTTCTAAGAAGTCAAAATTTGAGCTGGAATGTAGAGGGGCACATCCTCTTTATCCCTGTCATTTTATTTTCCAAATGTGGGTCTTACCGAACCCACCTAAAACAATACCTGCAATTAGATTTTGTAAATATCTGTCTCCAGATCCCACAAATTCCTTTAGGTGGAATCATTTTAGCAACAACCTACAGTTTCTGCCCTACCCTGAACTCAATAATCAGTTATTTTCCAAGATTATGTAAAGGGAATCTAATTCACTTGCTTCATTGTTCAGTTCATTCTCACACCCTGGACCTGGTAAGTAGATACTGCCTGTTCCTTTTGCCTAAACCACCATCTAAAACTCCAGTTCCAGTCATTCCTGTTTTATTGTGCCTTGACTACTGGGATTAGGGTTGCCAAGTACCTTCATTCATCTTGCCAGTTCTCCCATCCACTAAATTTAAACCACACATGGCAGTTCATGTCATATGCATTTAACCTTCCCAAAGAAAATCCATTGATTTTCATAGATTCTCACTGCAACCCACTGCAGCATTCCCTCTCACTGACCAGTGCCAGCCAGAGAACCATCCTCAGTACTTGCCTCCAACTCCCAGGATGTTCCACCAACAAGCCCAGACAACTTTCCATTATCTTCCCCTGCAGCCTACATGAATGCATCTTGCACCGCACCGTAGAAGGAACATCTAATACTTTTCTGACCCCAGGATGATGGGAGTTTAATAATCATTTAAAGCTTATTCAGCAGACTGCCTTAGATTTTTTCAAAGTGTCACAAGCCATCTCCAGTCAAAGACTCTCATTATTTTCAAAGTTCAGGGTAACAGACAGAATTCACTGGTAGGCATGATTTCAGATATCAAATCTCTAGCTTCAGATGCCTTTTGGTCATTTTTGCAAAATAAAATAATACCGTCCTCCAAGAAGAAATGAATAATAGTTACAAAATAGGAAAACTGGAAATATGAAATGGTTTTAGTTTAGTAGGGAAAAATGTGTATGTAAGAGGGTGTTATATGGAACTCTGTACTTTCTGCATGACTTTTCCATAAACCTACAACTGCTCTAATGAAAAAATAAGGACTCTAGGAGAAAGGTAGTGAAATCCAAATAAAGCATGGACTTAAAAAATGGTTTTAGTTTAGGATGGATAGCAAATGGAATTATTATTGTTTTCCTTACTTTCCTTCTTCATTGTCTCCCTTACCTTTATGTAAGTGCAAATTACAAAATAGTTTGATTGTAGAATATTCTTCTTTTAAAAACTTTCATCTATAACATTTTTGAAAGTTTACTGTTGTCCTGACTTTTCATTATATTAACTGAGAAAAAGAAAACTAGAGACATTAGTTGAAGTAGATGAAAAATATTTTGACCTCTTATTTCCCAAAGCAGTCCTCTATTCAGAACACTATAAACACTTCCTGAAATAAGTATGCCAAATTGTGCTTTTAGTCTAAATAATTTATTCAGAAAAACAATTTATTCACTTCTCCATGGACGTTTATTTTCCTCACAGCTTTGTTATTAGACAGTTTGGGTTATTTAGAACTTCTTATCTTGTCTCATCCCTCTTTTGTAAGGCCCAAAATGGCAAAAACAAGTATAGCTATAGCTGTGTCACTTTCACACAATATTTTAGCCCCCTCATCTCAGGATAGAAAAGCTTTTACTGTGTTCACACCTTTACAGTCCCATCTGTGCTGCCAGTCAAAAGCCGTGTCTCATTTGCATCTAGGGCCATGGTGCTGATTTCTGCATTGCCATGGCAACCAGTAAACTGTTTGATTTTCTGCCCAGTGTCTATCATCCAGAAGGAAACTGTTGACTCCGTATCAGAGCTGATCACCTATGAGAAAACAGCATTATAGAGATATTAAATAAAGTCCCTGAACCAACCTTTTACATTTAAATAAAAATACATAGCCTATGCATTTTCACTGCTGAGGTTCCTCAAAAATTACAGATACTTTAGTAATGTATTTTCTTTTTAAGCTGATACCATTCCAATCTCTAGACCAGAACTGAGGTAATGAAGTCATGATTCTCTTTCTCAGAGAAAATAGGAATCTACTTCCCTATAGCTCAGTGTCTAGCTGCTATCCTGAAATCAAATCCAACTGAAAATAAACTGATAAACCTTTCTCATTTAGATGAGAAAGCTTATTTTGCTAGTCATGGTGCTCTGACATTGTTTACTCTCTGAAAATAAACATTTTATGCATATATAAGCTTCTTTTAGAATTCCAAAAAGAAGCAATATCAGCCATTATGGGAAAAATTAATTTTCAGAAAATTGCTAGAGCTATTGCTTTCATTACTGTTAGTCCCCTGGTTTCTCTTCTTTTGAGCTACTGAGTATATTTTTTTACAGCTAAACACAATTTTTGATGGGTCACTAGAACAAATAACACAAAAGATTAAATTTAGGCAAGCAAACTTGGCCCAATGGATAGAGCATCTGCCTACCACATGGGAGGTCCACAGTTCAAATCCTGGGTCTCCTTGACCCGTGTGGAGCTGGCCCACACACAGTGCTGATGCGCGCAAGGAGTGCCCTGCCACGCAGGGGTGTCCCCTGTGTAGGGGAGCCCCATGCGCAAGGAGTGCGCCCCATAAGGAGAGCCGCCCAGTGTGAAAGAAAGTGCAGCCTGCCCAGGAACTACACTGCACACACGGGGAGCTGACACAAGATGACACAATAAAAAGAAACATAGATTCCCGGTGCCACTGATAAGGATAGAAGCAGTCACAGAAGAACCCACAGCAAATGGACACAGAGAGCAGACAACTGGGGGGCAGGGGTGGTGGGAAGAGGAGAGAAATAAATAAAAAATAAATCTTTTAAAAAAAAGATTAAATTTAAATCTGCATAGAAACTTCAAGAGGAGGCAACAAAATAAATGCTAGAAGGAGTAGGAGTTCAACAATGAGAAATTTTATAATGGCAAATAGACTGCTAATTTCAGCTCTAGGTATTTAGGCAAACTTCATAGTTTAAAACAACATAGCTAAAATAACCTTTGGACCCAAAGAATGAAAGGGAAAAAAAACAAAAACAGAAAATTAAACACATAAATGTATAGATAGGAAGAAGGTCACCTGAAGCAATACCTAGATTTATTGAAAACTTAAGAATTTCTTTATCTGCTTAGCTATTGATAACCATTGTGTAAATGTAAATTTTTATTAAGAATGTGTTAACATTGAATGTCACATGTTCATTGTCAAATTGGTTCAAGTTTATTAAATGGATATTCAGGACCCTGGAGAGCTGGCGATGGTGCTATTCATTCATTCTGTAGGCGCTTCTTGCACGTACGCTCTGTTCCAGGCTCCACAGTAGCAGCTGGGGCTTCCTGATGAAGCCCTGCTTGAAGAGGCTGTATATTAAAATCATCTGCAGGGCTTTAAAACCACCACTGCCAACCAGACCAGAGACTGATTCAATTGGGCCAAGCAAGGGTTTTGGTTTTTTTTTTTCAAGCAGGGGTATTTTTTAAGAGCACCACAGGCTATTCAAATGTGCACCTGTGTTAGTAATAACTGGTCTAGATGGAGAAACAAACAAGAAACAGATAAATGCAAAACAATCTTACAAGTTTAGAGGTACCATCCCTGGGTGTAGTGGAAGCCCAGGGAGGAAAACCTGAAATTCTCTACCTAGGTTGGGAGATAGTTGTTGGGAAGTGGGAGGTCAAGTCAGGATTCACAAAGAAGGTGATAAATGATCTGGGATTGAAAATGAAAACATGTATTTACTGAGTACTGAGCCCTTTCCACTCATTATCTCAATTGATCTTTACGAAAATTCTTTAAAATAATTAATACACCATTCACATTTTACTGTTGATGGAATTAAGATTCTAATCAGCTAAGGTGCATTCCCAAGCTAATATAACCAGGTTTGAATCCTGGGCTCTATGCGAGCCACATCATATAGTCTTTCTCTAGTCCAGCATAATACCAAAGATGGTTCAGAGTTTGCTAAGAAGAGAAGAGGACCTGAAGAATATCCCAAGCATTAGAAACAATAAGAAGCTTAATGGAACCAGAGTACAGTGTATTTGATGGGATAAATTGTGGATACCAAGTGAGGAGACAAGTTAAAGGCAGAATTTTTAAAACCCTTGTAAGCAATGCCAGACAATACTTAGTAATTTTTTTACACATCTTTTTCCTTTATTTTTGAGGAACATCATTCACAATGCATATCTTCAAATAGTCACATAAGAAGCAAGAATTTTATACTCCCCTCATTCTAGAAATAAATAGGAAGGGCATAAAATTTCTCTTTAAATCACAACACTTGGAAGCTTAGCACCAGCACCCAAAAAGCCAGATAAAAATGTATAAGCCTAGTGGTTGCTACAACTGGGAAGGTTGCTGTCTTGTCTTCTGTGCAGGCATTTTGTGAGAAGGTCCATAGCTTTCCCTGGAGTATCAGTGGGGTCTATGGCCCTAAATAAAATGAAAAATAATCTTATTGTTCTTAATAAGAGTAAGAATAACATTGTTTGTGAGGATAACTCTGGCAGCAGTGTGGCAGACAAACTGGAGTTGTGGAAAGACCAGTTGGAGGCTGCTCTAATAGTCTAGGTAAGAGAGACTCACCTAAGACAGTAATGAGGGAAATAAAAAAAAAGAGAAGGGATTGAAAAAACACCCACCATTCAGCAACATTTATATCTCAGAAAAGAACTGTTTATGAGCATGTGATTTCTTCTAGCCTTTTTTTCTGAAGTTTTAAGCTTGAATCAGAAAAAATTTCTTAAATGATGTAAAACTATATATTTTGCTACATTTTCTCTGAGTGAAATTAAAAGTAGTTAAAACTTTAATTACCATTATTAAACCAAAGTCTATTTTCTAGGACAAATGACACGCATCTTTGAAATAATGTGATCTAACACTTTAAATATCACTCCACATATCTGACCTGTGTTTCTTTTTTTGCTTGTTTGTTTAGGAGGTATGGGAATTGAACCCAGGACCTTGTACATATGAAGTGCATGCTCAACCACTGAGCTACACCTGTTCCACTGGTTCTATTTTATTTTGTTTGTGCAATATGCAAAGTGGTTAAGAGCACTGGGCCTGGAGCCTGGATGTCTGAGTTTGAATGTCAGCTGCCCACTGACTAGTTGTGTGACCTTGGACACAATACTTAACTTCTTTGTGTTATTGCCAGAGCTCCTATGACAAATACCATGTGTGGGTTTGGCTTAAACAACAACCATTTCTTGTCACACAGTTTTGAAAGCTAGATGTTCCAAATCAAGATATCTGCAAAGCCATGGTTTCTTCTAGAATAGGGTACTCTCTAAGTCCTCCATCACATGGTAATCTTTCTCTCTCCTCTCTGGCTTCTTCTGACTTCTACTGAGTATGTCTGGATTTCCTCTCTTTATAAGGCCTCCACTTATATGGAATAAGACCTACTCTGATTCAATTTGACAACACCTTAACTAATAATAACATCTTCAAAGATCCTATTTACAAATGGATTCACACTCAAAGGAACATGGATTAAGGCTTGAACATGAAGCATACATAATTCAATCCCTATCATTTTTTAAGCCTCAGTTTCCTCACCTGAAGAACAGAGAATAGTAGTAACTAACTCAAACTGTTGTTACAAGGTTTAAGTAAGCTAGTATTTGTAAAGCCCTTAGCACAGTCCATGGCATAGAATGAATAAGCCATAAAAGGTGGTTTAAAATTTGGTTAGCATTACTATTCTATCTAAGCTTTATTTACCTAACCTTTTTATCTGGGCTCATAGCACTTTGCATATTCAAAGCAACTCAAGAAAAAGATTTAATATCTTGTGTTCATCCAACCATGATGTTGAATCTAGACAATTACAATTTTAGAAACCAGATTTTTAGATGTACATTGAAATTTCAAATAAATAATACCTGTGAATCTCTCATGTAATTGCTTAGGAATTTAGGTTATATTCATTAAAGATTAAGCTATGAAAACAGAATTTTCTAAGCATGAGTGAAAATTCTGACAGTGGTCCTTCATGAAAAGGTAAAAGGCTGGAAAGGATTTTACTATTTCAAATTAAAAAGCATTTATTGGTCACCTACTATATGCTAGGCATTTTCCATGGGCATTCCCTAATAGAAGTAAATGAGCAAAATAAAATAAGGCCATGTTCAAAAGAAAAGACTTGCTTACTTGTTCAAAGTCTGGCATCACCCACATTTCAAAGCATCTAATCACCTGCCCCACTACTTTCATCTAAAGCACACAGGCAATCAGGAATTCATAACCATCACTTGTGGTTGCTTTGCACTCTCCCTTTTCTGTCCACCTAACTGAGTCCTAAAATATCTATTAATCAATTTTCATCACCCTTCTCTGCTCATTTGACTATTTCTCAGGTAATGTGCATCAGTAATGACAACAGTGTATAGCTAGGAGTCAGAATTCACGTTATGGCGATATGCCTTATGGTGCAGTCTGCAAGAAAACAGTGTGATGAAAAACAAAGACTGACTATGTTATCAACCAGCAAATGGTATTAAGCACTATCTCTTCTTACTATGAAAACATTGGAAAACAAGAATAACATGCAGGCGAAAAGATTTTTCAAAGTATAATAAGACAAGTGCATTTAGCATCCCTTTGGCAGGAAGTGGCTGGACTACAGGACTGTGGAACTTTATTTTTAGCAAGCTGTTTTTATCAGTGATAAAAGCCAGGAATAAGTTTTGGCATCACGTTTAATATGCCACATTTTGATGAGAGCAAATCCCTTTAACTTTGCAGTTTATTCCTGGCTTCTCTCTTCAAACCAGACCTCCCCTAACAGCGCCCTGACAGTCTGCAGAGTAGAAACGGCATTGTCCTAATAACTCCACGCCAGAGCAAATGGGCTTTGGAAGGGAGCACGCGCCACCTTATGTTCCTGAGTTAATAACTGTTTAGGAATATATGGGTCCATTTTGTTTCTCTCATCTGAAGATGTCACAGCCAATGAGACAATTCTAAGAGATGTGAGGCTGTATCCTTAATGGTCTTCTTGCTCCTCCAACAATGGTAGGCATTTTAGTTGTTATTTATATGCATCCCTAGTTTTAGGACTAAGCAAGAAAGGGAATCAAAAATAGCAGCAGCATGCGGCTGGCTACCAAGGGATCAGGATATTTGATTGAATTGCTGTTTATATTTTATTTATTTATTGTTACTGCTGCTTATAACCCATAACATAAGGTAGGTTACTTCCTTTATTTCCATTTTGTCTCAGATCTTTAGAAGTTATATCTTAGAAAAGGAGGTGAGAAGAATGATAATATCTCAGAGTCAAAGGATTCAAATACTGGAAGTCAGCCATTTTACATTTATAAATTTACCTATCAAATTCCACCTCTTCTTAGATTAATTTGTAATTAATCTCTTCAAATTCATTCAACAAATATTTATTGAACACCCACAATATGCCAGGCATTCGTTATAGGTACTGAGGATACAACAGTGAAAAAGTCCTGCCCTTGCTTTTCTTTTGGTAGTGGTGGTGGATTGATGTGACCAGATAAGCAAAAACTGTTTTAAAATGTTATACAACCACCCACCCGTGTATATATGCTTTATGCTGTGTACTCTCAAAATGGCGTCCTTTGTCCTTTCCAAATATTCTACAAGGTAGGTATTATCATTCCCATTTTATGTACAAGAAAGCTGAAACCTAGGGCCAAATGACTCACTCAAAGTAAAACATTGAGAACATTCCCTGACTCCAGAACTTCACTACTCACCCCATTCTACAAAACCAGCTATGAAAAATCTTCTAAAAATGGTAGCTATTGTGACACTGAGGAAATCTGGGGAAAAGGACCTTCTCCCATTTTCTTGATGGATTTAGTGAGACTTTCATGGAGAACATTTGGAAATTCTATCAGAATTACAGATATAAATACTCTCTGACCCAACAATTCCAATTTTGGAATTTATTCTATGGGTAGTTTCTCCCTAGTGCTAAAAGGTCTGTGTGCAAGGTTAAAAACCACTGCATTGTATGTGATACAAAAATACTGGAATCAATCTAAATGGAGCTTAAAGTAGCAGTATTATGCTGGCTACAAAGAGAATGAAGTATTGGAGGTCACGCAGCACACGGCCAAAAATGTAGTGAGAGAAATGAAACCTTAACAAAATTTATCACCATCAAAAATAAGTATGCAAGCAGCAAACTTCTGAAGATCAGCATGATCCCTTAGCTGAACTCAAAACCATCGAAGACCTTGCCTCACCTCTGATGGGAAGGCCCTAGACCGCTGTGGCTCTCGGGGATGAATGCCTCATCCATGCACTTTTTCTTACTGGTTTGGAACTCTTGGCTTTGTATATAGTCCTTTGGTTTATTTCACCAAACCTTTTCTCAGACCTATTTTCTAAATGTACATTGAGGAAAAACAAAGTTATTAAATACATTTGTAATCCCATACAATGGAATATTATGCAGCTCAAAACAAATAATGAGGCTATTCTTTAGGTATTGAGATAAAATGATCTTTAGGCCACATTGTTTGGTGAAAAATCAATGTACAGAACAATATGTTCGCACATATAATATCCTACCATTTGCGTAAAAAGCATTTAAAATTTAATAGAAATATAAAATCACTTATATAAGAATATAATGGCCATTAAATGGTCCTTATAGAATTTATAAAACTGATTGCCTTGCAGAAAGGAAGCTGAATACGTATAGACAAGAATAAGAGAAAATGTTCACTGGATACCGTTTTGTACTTTTGAATTTCGTAATATGTGAATGTTATTCCTTCCAAACTAATCACATTTAAATAAATATGCATGTGTGTGTGTGTTGGTGTAGCCTATAAAGGTATTTCTTGTGTCTTGATCAAGTGACCAGAACACACAGACTCAAGATTGACATGTGAGACCAATTAGAGTAGACTGGCCAGAGAAGGAAAGTCACGTTCACAGAAGGGTCACTTAGAGTGGAACAACAGGACAGGCACAGAGACAACGTTTATTAGTGTTCATCTGGTTCTGGTCAAAAGAGAAACTGATTTTTGCCTAAATACAAGGATTAAAGAGACTTATACGCAGTAAGTCTATCTCTGGAGATAAATTGCCCTCCAGTTTATCTACTTCCCTTTGCTCATATTCTACTATAAGCAAGGAAACTACCAATTGTGTTGTTTTGGGTTCTTAAATACCTTAATTATTAAAACAAAAAACAAAAACAAAACCTGTGCACAGAAAAGAAGATGGGAGATATACTGTCACTAGAAAAGTGTGCCCCAGTCTCCTTTTTTTTTTTTTTTTTTTGGTGAATCCAGTGCAGGATGTTACCTCTTTTTAAAAAATTATTATTTATTTATTCCCCCTCCCTTGTGGTTTGTTTTCCTGTCTGCTCTCTGGGTCCATTCGCTGTGCATTCTTCTGTGTCTGCTTATCTCCCTTTGTTGCATCATCTTGCTGCACCAGCTCTCTGCGGGGCACGGGCCAGCCTGCTTTCACATCAAGGCCCTGGGACGCGAACCCAGGGCCTCCCATATGGTAAACGGGAGCCTGATCGATTGAGCCACAGCTGCTTCCCTCAGCTCCATTTTTAGAGAATGATTTGGCATTAATTTCCATGGTAGTGTGAGTTGGTCAAGAAACAGCACCACTCTGGGTGAAGTGAAGAAGGTCCAGTCTTCAAATTTGCAAAGCCAAGGTTCCTGGCTGGATTGTGAGAGCTCCACTGAGTACTCTGGAAGTCTTGCCAGAGGAAACCAGGCAGCCACTCCAACAAGTCTCTTTATAGAACTGTTTTAGTTTTCGCCTGCCAAAACAAATACCATATAATTTGGCTTAAAAACAGGAATTTTTTGCTCCTGGTATCAGTGCCTGGAAGGCTTGCTTCCTTCTGGGGTCAATATTCCTGCTGGCCAGCAATCTTGGGCTTTCTCTGGCTTTTCAGTCACAAGGCAATGCATAAGGTGGTACTTCTCCTTTCTCTTCCTGGTTCTGTGGATTTCTAGCTTCTGGCTGCTCCCCATGGCTTCTCTCTTTCTGTATCCAATTATTTTTGCTTGCAAGGACTTCAGCCATATTGAATGAGAGCCGTCATTCAGTTTGGCCTCCTTAACTAATATCACTTGTAAAGGTCATGTTTATAGATAGGTTCATAACCACATGCCTTTTTTGGGGGGACATGATTCAATGCCCAACAATAACCATATATGTGATCCAGATGTTTATTCTTAGGGGTTGGGTAAAATGGAAAGATTCTGGGAGAAATTTGGAAATGTATATTAAATTATCTAATATGCATACTTTAACCTAGAAATCCACTCCTTAGAACTGACCCTAAAGAGATAAAGTCATGTGTGTATATTATTCATGCACAGAAAATATTTATAGTAGCAAAAATCCATCAAGGGAAATGTATCAGTAAATTGTGAAACACACATACATTGGGATGCCAGGCAAGCCTTTTAAAAATGACAAAGTAGATCTACATTTAGGTACAAGGAAATATATTTCAATTATTAATGAATAAAAAAGTAGGTTAGAGAACCATATATATATGAAATAGTCAATGCACAGAGATGTTTAGAATATGATATTTAAGCAATATTTAATTCTTTGAGCTTTACTGCATTGTCTTAATTTCCTACAATAAGCATGTAATAATTTACATATAACATTTTACTAATATCATAAAACTATTTCAAAAATAAAGATAGTAAATAACACTTAAACTGTCAAAGTTTGATAACTTTTAAATAACTAGCAAGAATATAAATATGTCCAAGTTACGAGACAAACTGAAACATTTCCCATCCTATAAAACCATATAAACCTACATCATTAGGATGAAGGCCATAGTGATAATTCAGAAATTTTATCTCTTCCTGTTTATATGCAATTAAAGAAATACATTTTTTAAAGTCTCCTAACATTCATTGGTTATTAAGAGATGCTTCATTTAAGAACCCAGTGCAGAGACAGTTCATTAGAACTGCTTCCAGGATATTTGGGCTACTTTAATTCTTTCAAAATTGTTCATTCCAGGGACTCCCTTATCGTGTCCCAACTTGTTCTGCCACTAACTGTGAAGGCAAGCTTTGCCAGATGAAATAAAGCACATGGTTACTTTTAAAAGGCTTTGGATAACTTAACATCACTTTCTTAGATTAGGTTGTGACAGTACCAGAAGGCAAAAAGCTGAAAAAAAAATAAAAGGCACAGAAATTTGCTGAGTTGCTTTTATGTAAGGATTTGTTAGGTCCCCACTGAAGTCCAAAGAGAATGAAACAATAATAGAGTATAGGCAACATGTGGATATGACAATAACAGAAGTGAAATGCATTAAATTCATACAAAGGCAAAGTCTCCAAGAAAGACACCAAATCTGATAACCAAAGAACAAGAACCAGCCAACTGAAAAAGCATGGGTTGCTATTGAACTTGGAAAGGAAAATGACTGTAATAGACTAAATCTGGCAAATAAGTTCATTAAGGAGCCTTTCGTTAGGAGCAGTGGAAAGATATGGAACTGAAAGACGAGGATCTTTTCCTTACCCAAAAAATATAGGAGGAGAGAAAAATAAGAGTTTAGTTAAAGGCTTCACTGGTAAAACAACTAGAAATCGGACTGATACTCAAATTGGGGAGAGACCATTGTGGCTGGAGTGGTCTCTGTAGAATTTAGTTTGCTGAGAGAACAAGAATTGAGCCTCAAAACAGAATCTTTTTAAGAGCAAACTGCAAAGCCGTAGCAGAGGAGGCAGATAAACATCTTCGCCTCTAGGGGCACTCTAGGAGGAGCAGGTCTAGTCACAAACTCCAATTCAGGCTGTCCTATATCGAAGTCTTCCCAACATCTGTTTCAGCATGGCTCCTGGTTAAAATACAGACTAAAGCATACCACGAAGTTGATGAGAAAGCAGCCACCATACGGCAGCAACATTCAGCTCAAGAGGAGTGGGGTTGGAGAGGGATATGTGCCAGGGCTGGCTGCGTACAAGGCAGGAGGACTGCTTCAGGACAGCAGCGTAGCAAGGCAATGCTGGAGAGGTACATGTTATAATTATTATCATTATTATTCCCACCACCCGCCCCACACACATAGGCACGCATATTTTCAACATCAGTAAACTGAAGCCCAGAAAGGTCAGGTCATCTGCCTAACATTTGAACTGCGATTCTCAAATCCAGCAGTTCTCAGAACTTTTGGTCTCAGGATCTTTTACACTCTTAAAAACTATTGAAAAACCCAGATAGCTTTCATTTATATATATTGGAAAATTAAACTGAGAAATCATTAAAACACAAGAAGCAGTCAGAACAGTGATGTCATCACACATCAGGTAGCCTCTAGAAAACTCCACAGTATACCCATCAGAGAATGAAAGGGGAAAAGACAAACAAGTCAGTATTAGGAGGAAAATAGTTTTGACCTCACAGACCACCTGAGAGGATCTAGATCCTGAGTTTCCCAGATCACAAGTCTATGCTTTCTTTTTCCAAGACTGGTCTGTGGTACATTTAGTGAATGACCTTTACAATCTGACTCTATGCTCCATTAACTGACTCAACTTCTGCAATGTTTGCTAAGAATTCCACAAACTAGCTATGTCAAAATAAATGCTCTCCCCCTAAATACCCTGTGAGTGCTTAAGCCTCTTTGCATTTACTCCTGTTGCATCTTCTGTCTGTATCACTTTCTTCTCCCTTCTAGAGATCCTCACTCTAGTTTTCAGGGCTCTGCTGAAATATCACCTAGCCAGCCCAGGCAGAGTTAATCACTTCCCATAGATAGCTTCCTTCTTGGCCCCTCAGAGTTGTTCAACACTGTTTTATTTGCTTTTTGTAAGTACTCTGAAATGATAAAAGTAATCTCTGGTTGATGGGACTATGGGTGACATTATTTTTCTTTGTACTTTTCTGCATTATATTTTTGTAATTATAAAAGTATATAATGTTACAGTGTTACCCCATAGTTTCACAGCTAATACTTAGGAAATACTTGTATGTAGGATGGACAGTTCTTTGCTTTTATATAAATAAACACTTTATGCTATAAATCCAGCCCAATTGTACAGTGATTTTTCCTACATCATACACCATATGTACATATTCTATTGTTGCTTAAAATTTGCATAGGTTTCCATTACCTTGGCTTTGTCTTCAAATCCCAAATGGAAGATTTCAGATGTTCCTTATGCCCCATTTCCTGAATTGCTCACGGGATATTCCTTATCTCAAGGCCAGGCAACATGAGATCTTAGCATCTACGTAGAAGTCTAACTTTTTAACTCTGAAGATCTCAATTAGCAAAATGTTCTCCTGGAAACATATGCCTCACTCAGTGGCCACCAGGGAGCCAAATTAACTGCTTGCCTTCATAAAGTTCAGTAAAACATTTACAAGGGAATGTTTCTCCACAGATGGAATTCAAAATGGATTGTTTTGTAAAGGATTTTTATCTCCTAGAATAACCAGAAAACAGTGTTTGAAGTAGTGACATGACACCCTACTCATTACTAACAAAGGACTTTCCACCCCTTGCACAAAGTCTGAACTGCTCATTTCTGCACAAATGCAGGAGCTCCTGCAGAAGGGGAAAGAAAAAATGGGTTGGAATTATTGTTTAATTGACCGCAAGCTGGATACTTGCTTTCCCCTGGGCTCCTGCTGCGCTGTTGCTATCAGGCCTGAGGAGACCCCTGCAGCTGACTAACATTTGATGGTGCCCACGCCCTCCGAGACCCCCCCCATCACGCTCAGATGGCTTTCCTTGCTGAACCTCCCTGTCCTCTAAGAAAGACTGTGGTCTGTGCGGCATCTCTGCTCCAGAGAAGCAGGGCTTCTTCATTGAGATGCAGGTAACGCTCTCATAAGCAAAGGCTGCAGAGCGTCATTAAAGTGGTGGGGAGACAAACAACGCTTGTGCTGCATACCAAGTGGCATCACATTTAACTGAATCATTTTATTATGAATACATTCTGTGCTGCCACTGTGAGCCACTGGTGTAAAATACGCTGGCAAAGTGGATCTCTGCTAATTACAGCTCATGCATATTTCAGAACTTTCCACGGGGGTACAGGAAGATGGTGTTCATAAAAGGGAGTTTTACAACCAGGTTCACTTGCATTTGGCATTGAGACGCAGACTAGCTGGTAACAAAGATAAGCTCAGTTCCATGCCATCTTGCATTTGTTTCAGCTGGAACACTGTCTTTCCCTATAACTCTACCAGCACTGCTGGGGCAGCGCTGGTTGGAAATGGTATCACTCGTCAAACCCACCTGAACACACATTATTACAGACAAGCAAAGCACACAGCTATTAAATCATTTCTTTCCCACATTTGTTTTTGCCTGTCTGTGTCTTCAGTTTTACCTTAGACCGAATCAAGGAAATGAACCTCTGGTGACAAAGAGTTGGGGATGAGCTGGGACACTAGCAGAATAGCACCATTACCTGCTTCATGATGGAACTGTAAAGAACACAAGTGACTGCTTTCTCGTGGCTTTTCACCCTCTTGCTGGCTTCACTTTTCATTGCCAACAATGCTAGCTGGTTACTAAATGAGATGAAAAGCCGTCCGTGGGTTTCATCAAAGTGGAAAAGGCATCTGAAGTCCTGACCTTTAGGGAAAGAGCAAGCTATCCTTTGGATGGAGAGCTGGTGTTGAACATCCCAGAGTCTCAAAACCTGGATAAGAAAAGATACAGTCATGTAATCATGTCAAGAATAATTCTAATTATTTAACCAAAAAAAAATTTCTAGCTCATCATCAGTTCACACAGAGAGTGGTTTCTTCTATAGTGCTATACTTGGTTCACACACTCACAGCACTGTTATTTTATGTATTTTGTTTTTTAATTATCTATTTAAATAGACATCATAGAGCCTGGAATTGTGCCTGATATTTAGTAGGTGATGTAGTACACAGACTAATGGCCCCTCAAAGATTTCCATGTCCTAATCCTCAGAATTTGTGAATAGGTTACATTACAAGGCAAAAGGGATCTCGCAGATGTGATTAAGTTAAGGATCTTGCAATGGGGAGATTACTGTGGATGATTTAAATGGGTCCAAAATAAACGGGTCTTAGAAGTGGAAGAGGGAGGCAGAAAAGGAGATCAAAGTGAGAAAGACATATCCACTAATGCTGGCTTTGAAGATGGAGGAAGGGGGCCACCAGCCAAGGAATGTTGGCAGCCTCCAGAAGGGAGAGAGGCTCTGTGTGTGTGTGTGTGTGTGTGAAATAAAAGAGGTGGTGTTAAATGTAATCAATTTCAAATAGACTGTATGATATAGATTTTTATTCCAATACAGACAATCAAGACACACAAATGGCATGCATTTATCAGTGGTTAGTACAAGACAAATGTTACACAACAGAAAGGCTGTTTTAGGTTTAACAGATGGTAAAAGGTTGTGTTTCCTGTTCTCCCATTCCCTTTTAGCTCCATTAATTCTAATCTGAGTCACACTAACTTTCCTGGGAAGAAAACAGAAAGAGTGGCTCTGCAGGTACAAGTATTCCTGCTTTTAGTAGGGGTACAAAATTAACACAGCATGGTGTGTGAGCAAGAGTCAAAGTGAAACAGTGAAAAATCTCCAAAGGGCTAGCAGGCAAGTTCTCAGGCTAGACTTCCTGGGTTCTAATTTTGATTCTGTCCGCTTCTCATAGGGTGACTTCTGACAAGTTCCTTTGCCTTTCCAAGTTGTTAATGTAGTACTTACCTGAGGTAAGTACAGATGTTGTGAGGATTAAATGAGACAACCAGTATAAATATTTAGCATGATTACCAGCTTGTAATGATGTTCTTTTATTATTTTATTATTTTTCTCTGTGTAAATATTAGAACCTAAAAACAAAAATATTTTTTTTTCAAACTACTCTATCCTATCCAATATGAAAATTATTCTAAAAAATTTTTAAGTGATCATCTCTTTAAATGAGTGCTCAAGGAAACGGACTTGGCCCAGTGGTTAGGGCATCTATCTACCACATGGGAGGTCTGCGGTTCAAACCCCGGGCCTCCTTGACCCGTGTGGAGCTGGCCCACATGCAGTGCTGATGCGCACAAGGAGTGCCCTGCCATGCAGGGGTGTACCCCGCGTAGGGGAGCCCCACGCACAAGGAGTGCGCCCCGTAAAGAGAGCCACCCAGTGCGAAAGAAAGTGCAGCCTGCCTAAGAATGGCGCCGCCCACATGGAGAGCTGACACAACAAGATGACGCAACAAAAAGAGGCACGGATTCCCATGCCACTGACAACAACAGAAGCGGACAAAGAAACAAGACACAGCAAATAGACACAGAGAACCAACCACCAGGATGGGGGTGGGGAGAGAAATAAATAAATAAATAAATCTTTTTTTAAAAATGAGTGCTCATTATCCCATAAGGTAGGTGGCCTATAGTTGAATAGTTCTTAACCTAGTTCTTAACCTATTTTAAATGACCCCACTCCTTCAACCATCATGACCTCAGTGTTCAGATCCCACTCGACACTGTAGCCTTCTGATGCTCGGTCACTTTGTCATTGTTTCCACTTTCTCCCAGGGGAGAGTAATCGTCGAGACCTCATTTTACTTTTTAAATCATAGTAGTATGCATATGTGGTATAAAATTGAATAGCACCAAAGGACTTTTTTCCCAATGCATTTCTCTTAATCCCAATCCCCCTCCTAGAAGAAAGCCTCCTTTACTCCTTCTTGGGTTATTGTTTTCTCCATAACACAAAATAGTATCATTATATATTTCTGTACATATGAATCATATATCTATTTACTCATTTCTGTACATATGAATCATAATATCTTTTGACTCTCTCCTCTGAAAAAGGAGTTACTTTTACTCCCATGTTTTGTTTCTTTACCCATTCTTCCCAATCTAATCATTTTATTCTTTAACCCTATTGCTTAATATACTTTTAAATAATATACTTGCCCATTAATTATTATGCTATCAATTTGAGACATTATCTCTTGTCTTACCATTATGTGAGACAATATCTTAGGAGAGTCAAGGACTGGTTTTCAGCAAAGTGCCCAGAATTGAGCCAATGCCTCAGGCAGGTGTGTTCTGACCACCATCACAGACGCCATGATTTCTTTAATACAGACTGTGAAGCCACACTACCACAGTTTCACTCGTCTTGAGGTCCTGATCAGACAAAACCCTAACTCTTACTCCCATGAACAAATATCGAGCCAGTTGTCTACCATTCTACTTTTTAAAACCTGATGCTTTAAGCTAAGACTACGATTTTTTTTTTAAAGACAATTGCATTATTTTTTCCTACTTTTGATTCAGAGTTCCACTGTGGCAGTATCATATTGAACCAGAATTCAGATAAATGAACAATTCTTCCTTGATTTGCCCACACATGCACATAGGACATTATGGATGCTCAATAAAAATGCTTTGAACTTGTTGAATGACTTGGGCCATTGTTCTGCTTATAGACGAAAAGATTAGATAAGATAGGTCCAAGAGTATAGCACCCAACAAAGAAACTGCCTCACTTCTTCTATATGGTTATCCACCCAACTACAAATCTCACCTAATCCACAATGATATTTATGAAATGTTCTTCAAATATCTTATAGGAATAATTATGCTTGATATATAGAGTAGCCTGTCCATCTACTAACTCATATAAGAAGCTTCAACTGAACTTAGTCAATCTTTACCAGATAAACAGCATTGCCAATCCCTCTAACTGCAAGAATATATCTTTGTTAAGTAAATTGCTCTTCCTTGGGAAGAATTGTTTTATTAAAATAACTCATCTCTTTCAAATTCTTAATGATTACAAACTGGCAGCTCTCCAGGAAATGTTTATCCTCAGAAATATAAATTCTACAAGAACTAAGATATGCATATATATTTCAATGTGTCCTAAATATAACTAGAATTAATAAATTATTCTGAATGTTAAGCCATAAAATTAGACACATCTAGATCATTCTGAAACACTCATATTACTTTTGATAACCATCATGCCTTCATTGTTTGAAACACTTTCTTTTTCAGTATAGACTCCTTTCTAAGAAGCAGAAAATAACTTCATGTCACAATCACAATCTGGGGCATAGTTGAGTATAAATTAACAAAAACTCAACAGTATTTACAGTATAATTTCACCAAAATCATTTTCCATTGTATTGCTTAAGCAACTTAGGTTGGATTTCCTGTTTTGCTAATATTTAGTCACATAAATTAAATTAAAAATTAAAAATAGATAAATCATAACCTCTCTAGTCTTTGACAAATTGCTTAATGCTATTAGAAAGTAAAAATTGAATTTTTATTATCAGAATGAGTATATTCATTTGTTTTTCTTAAAATTAATTTTTCATGCTCTACTTTCAATTCTTTCTCTGGTTAGAATCCTAAACTCTCACAATTCAAAATCCCAGTAAGTCTACCTTCTAGATTTAATTCCCTAAATTTTCTCTCTGTTAAGAATCAAAGCAATGGCATTGATATAATGCTTCCAGAAATTATATGATGGTGTATGACCTGCCATAAAATGTTCCTACATCATCCTATACCAAGGGTTTTAATCTAGAAATATCTACGATGCTTTCAGAAATTACCTATGCACGGGTTCTTTCCCAAGGTCATTTGAGCTCAGATATGAGTGGTACCTAGTATTTTTTATCTGCCCAGGTATTTCCTTTATACTTCACCTTAACCACTCAACTTTTCATGGTTTTAAAGTCAATGATAATTTACTTAACTACAAATCTTTCTCTCAGCTTAATCAGAAATACAATGATAAGTCTACTCCACTTCATCCCTAATCAGTCTACATACAGACTCTGAGATTACTCTAATTATTGAAATAAGGGTTGCATGGTTTCATCAGACATTTACTACTAATGCCTGCTACCCTGTAGGGGGACAAATACGGCAATAAGAAAAAGAGAGCATGTGGCTATCACCAGGGCATTTTGAGGAAAGCAGTGCAACAACTCAGCTCCCTATGGGTAATTCACAAAATTGGATCTTCTACCTGCAGATAAAAGAATAACAAGAAGTTGAATTCTAAATAATTTAAGCCTTTCTATAATGCATAAACACATAATCAGTAGATGCTTAGAGTTAACTTGGTTTGACATGATATATGCTGGAAGAAGTATTTTGCTGAATCCTTGGCTAGTGTTTTTATTTTGAAGTCATTCATTTGTTCTTCCTTTACGAAAATTTTTGCCATTTTCCGCAGGATTGAAATCAAACTTAAAATACCAATCTAAAAATAAAATCCTCTCTTGTGATATTCTTCATTAAACTGTTTCCATACATTATCTCCTTTATATTTTCAGTTCTTTTCAAGAGAAATGAGAGAAGAATACAGTTCTTAGATTCAGATTCTATTAAGTGTCTGTGTATTCTGTCATTGACCTCAAAAATGTTCAAATGTTTCCAAACACTATTAATTGTTCTGCAGAAATCTCATTGATTTCCCAGTTCAGATCTGTCAATAACTTTAATTAATATTAACATTTTATTCCAGGTACAAACAAAAGTTCATTTTTAGGAAATTTTAAATTTCAATTAAATTGATCCTTTATCATTATTTACATATCAATATAACACTGAAAATCACAACCAAATTTTCCCTAGTCTTAAGTTTTCTAACTTTGCCTTTCAAAAATTAATTCCTCTATTAATATACAAAGTAAATTTAAATACTTTAAATTTCTTCAATTTTTTACTCACTGAATATTTACATTAACAACACAATTTTGAATGAAATAAAAAACTGACAGAGTGAGGAAACTGGTTCAAGTATCATTGCAGAGCAGGTTTCTGTAGAGGGCCCTCCTGCTTCAAAGAAACACAACTCTGAATGAAAGCTAATGTCTGGGGCCTTCATTGGCCTTTAGGGAGGAGGAACAATCAAAAGATCCAAAAGATGAAAGAGGAATAAAAGAAGCAAAAATTTAAATGGGGACTGTGAACAGTAGGCATAAAAGAAGGAAGTCCTACCAGGAGCCTAAACTTTAGTCCAGGAGCAAGATAGGCACTAGTAGGAGACACTTAAATTAAGCTAAACAAATGGGAAGGAGAATGCAATAGCATCAGGACAGTAGTTGTTCTCATTCCCACCCTGGCAAAAACAAATAAAAATCTTTCCTCGAGGAAAGCATCTTCAATTTAGTTTCTCAGAATGTCTACAGATTAACAGCAACAACAATAAAAAAAACAAGTTAACAATAAAAGATAACCAAACATAAAAGGAAGCAAGTCACCATGAGGGAAAATCAGCACAATAACAAATAGATTTATATCACCAAGGACTCTAGCTATTTTAATTGTCAGATTAGAATGTAATATAGGGAAGCAGAGTTGGCCCAATGAATAGGGCATCCGCCTACCACATGGGAGGTCCAAGGTTCATACCCAGGGCCTCCTGACCCGTGTGGAGCTGGCCCACATGCAGTGTCGATGCACAGAAGGAGTGCCCTGCCATGCAGGGGTGTCCCCTGAGTAGGGGAGCCTCATGCGCAAGGAGTGCACCCCGTAAGGAGAGTTACTCAGCGCAAAAAAAGGGCAGCCTGCCAGGAGTGGTGCCACATACACAGAGAGCTGACTCAGCAAGATGGCGCGACAAAATGCGACACAGATTCTGGGTGCCGCTGACAAGAATACAAGCAAACACAGAAGAACACACAGCAAATGGACACAGAGAGCAGACAACTGGGGTGGGGAGGTCAGGGAAGGGGAGAGAAATAAATGAAAAATCTTAAAAAAAAAAAAGTATTATAATTAAGTATAAAATCATTAAAGAGCTAGGAGACAGAATCCAAAAATGAGCAAGCAATGTTTTCATTGTAATGAAATGAAAATATCCAAAATTATCAGGCAGTTTTAAAAAAATCTTAAAAAGAAAAACAACTAATATTGTTAAACTTAAAAATTCAATTTATGGCTCATATAAAATGTGGACACATCCACATTAGAAACACCATCAGAAATATGAGTGCCTCCTAAAATATGGAGGGAAAAACCTAAACAGGGAATTTAGAAGAAATTTGTAAATAAAATTTTTCTGAAAGACAACTAAAAGAATGAATAAATTAGAAAATGTTGGGCATGGTGTCTCAATATCTTAAAGATGTCAAATACTCTCAAATCAACTTGGAAGAATAAAAATGTCAGAGGATAGTAAAAATATGTTGAAAAAGAAAAACAATACATAGGAATTTCTATACCAGATATCAAAATATACAATAAACCTATAGTTGTTCAACAGTGGTATATTAGTATAGGTAAGGGTAAGTAGAGTAATGGAAAGAATGAAGGTGACAGGAACAAATTCATGTCTATATGGTAATTCAGATTATGATAATAGTACTTCAATGGGAGAGTCTAAATATTCAAAAAAGGAAGTTGAATATTCATTTATAAGAAAAAACTTTACACAAAAAAAATTGCACAATTAATTGCAAAAAAAATCAACAACAGAAAAAGTCTTAGCAGAAAATGAGAATATTTTTATAAAACATGAGGTATGGAAGACATTACTAAACTAAACATAAAATCTAGGAGCCAAAAAAAAGAAAATCATTTTATAGACTCAAGCTTCATAAAGATGAAAAACTTTTGTCTGAGTCAAAAAATGTGAAATTAAAAGAGGTATCCAGAAAGGGATAAAATATTTACAAAATATATGATAAACAAAACATATTCAGAATGTTTTCAAAGTACTACAAATCATTAAGAAAAAGACAGAATCCAGTAAAAATGAAAAGATAAAGAGTACGATCTGATAATGCACAACACAAAGAGTATAAATGGCCAATAAATATTTGGAAAAGAATTCACACTAATTTTTTCTTCATCAAATTCACACACTAAAAAGAGAAAACATTGATGGTAGACAGTACTGATAAGAGTGTGAGGAAAATGACACATTTAAATATCTCTAGTAAATGTGTCACTTAGTACATCATTTCTGGATAGAAATAGGCACTATTTATGAAGTTTTTAAAAAATACATGCCTATTGACCAAAGAGCATCACTTCTAGGAAATTATTATAAAGAAATTACCCTACGCGGATTCAAGATTATGTGTATACATGTATGCGTATAATGGTTTATAATAGTAAAAAAATTATAAGCAATATCCCTTTAATCAATAGGTGATTGAATAAATTAATTATGACAATCTGTGGCAGTTTCATATTATTTAAGAATTCCAAAAAGAGATATTATGTTTGTAAACTGGTCTGTTTCCTCTGGGAGTGACACCCCTTTGGTTGTATTCAATTCAGAGGTTTCACTTTTACTTTATTTAATCAAGATTAGGGCTTTGACTTGACCACACCATTAAGGCATGCAGCATTGAGTCCCCACTCCCTTGGGTATATGAATGGACACTCAATCAAGGACATGGACTTAGAAGCACAGAGAAGAAAAACACAGAGGAAGGGAGACAGCTCATTAGACATGGCAGAGGCCCCAGGAAGAGAGATGAGCCTGATAGTCTACACTACAGCTAACCTTGGGAAGAGAATAGAGCAACTGAGCCTGAAAAGAAACAGGCCCCAGGGAAAGAGATGAGCTTTTTGTCAGTCAACAGCTCCATGGAGTCTTAAGAAGAAGGAAGGCTGAACCCTTGCTATACATGGCAACAGACTTTGAGTGAGAAAGTACCTCTTATGGTACCTTGAGCCGGACTTTTTAGGGCCTTGTGACTGTGAGCTTCTACCCCAAATAAATACCCTTTATAAAAGTCAACAGAGTTCTGGTTCTTAGCATCAGCACCCTTTGGCTGACTAATACACCATCCATACCACCTATGATGAATTATTTTGAAGCAAGTCTAGGTATACTCACATAGAAAGATCTCCAGGTGATATTGTTTAGGGAAAAACAAGTTGCAATAAAATATGTAAAGTGTGTGATTCCACTTACATAAAACTAATAATGACTACTACCCTGTATTTGTACATATAGGATAATATACATTAATATATAGCATGTTGTAAGACTGTAATATGTTATAGTAATATATTAAACATATGAAAGCAATATGACAACGTACACATGAAATGTTTATAATGTGTTTATAATTGTTACTTCATGGGAGAAGAATGTGATTTGAGTGTGTGTGAGCAAGAGAAATACTTGTTGCTCTACATGTTACCCTATCATTTCAAATTTTCATGTGAGTGCATTAGCCCATTATTTGTGTAATTTAGACAAAATGAAAATACTTTGCTTCTGGATGGGTAATTAAAGTTGAAGATGGTAGGTGTTGAGAAGGGAGAAAGAAGACAAACAGGTAAAATGTAGTCCCAACACACAAAAAAATTAATTTTATATTTTCTTTACCAACCTTGGGTCTCTAATATAAAAGCCAGCATTTGGGAAAAATCAAAATCTCAAACAAATAAGAATTAAGTTAGAAACACTAATCTGATGCTGGTGGCCAAATAAGGATTGTTAACCCAGAAGAATTAGGAGCAACAGAAAGCCCATACATGCTCCTTGGTTGGAATGTCAACCCCAAACAAAGAGATTCTCCCTAGGTTTTAAAAATCATTTTGTTCCCATGGTGGTTCCTTCTTCAAATGACTAACTCACCTGCTCTCAGCTGGATTTTGCCACCAGTGACTGCTATCTTAGGAGAAATAGTTTAGGACTTCAAAGCAAATACAATGGGAATATTGTTTAGTATGATACCAAATTTTATAGGGATGAATTTCTGTTTAATTATCACTGAAAAGTGGCACTAGAGTAGTGTTAAAAGACCTTGAGTCTCAGGCCATTTTTGGAGAAAATATTATAAATGAAAATGTTGCTTCAGTTGGCAAATCCTCTAACTTAGCTACTCATTGATGAAAGCATAGTTCAATCAAAGGTCCTTTGAAAAAGGGATGCTTGCATTTATTTTATCTTTTCCTATCTTAGCCCTATATCTAAACAGTATCCTAAAGAATTTTATGGCAATAAAATAGAGGTTTAACCTGGTAGCAGAGAGCCATGTTGTTTGTTGTGAACAAATAAAGACTGAGTTTGTCATGTATTTATCAACGTGAAATGGGTACGGACTAAATGTGAAAGAAAGCACTTATCATAATGAAATAGTTTAGAATTCAAAGCAAAAATAAATGATAAAACTGCTTTTGGAATAAGTTGGGTAATCTTAACATTGATGCTACCTGTACACAACCAATTCTGACTCTAAGAAATGTTCTTTCACTTGCTTTTAAAGTTATAAAACCTTTAAAGAGAACTCTGTTATGATAAATAATTTATATTTGTTCTATATTGATATTTGATAAATATTTATCGATTTAACTAGTTCTTTTAACAATGGGCATGGCACTATCCAAGAAAGACTTAGTTCCTAACCTCAAGAATCCTCTCATTTAGTACACAGTTATACTATTTCATATATTATGCTCAATACGTGTTTAATATATATTAATATGTTCTAGGTCATAGGAAACTCAAAGATGAATTAAACAAATAATCCTTGATTTCAAGCAGTGAAAATCTAGTAAAATACACAATATCGTACACAACTCTCTAGTATACAAGTCAGATTGTGATAAACTCAATAGAGAAAGTTAGACTAATATGCTAAATGATTGCAAAAAAAAAACAACAAAAAACAGAGCAACTACATTTGACAAAGATATTATAAAAGGTTTTGCTCTGAGTTTATTAGGTACTTTACAATATACATTTATAAAGTCATCTTCTGGACTGCCAAAGATCTCCTAAAGATTCACAGTTAATGTATATTCACTTTGAGCTGTCAACAAATGTTCCTTGAATAAACACTATGAGGTACCAAGCACTGTGACAGACACCTAGGAAACAAGCTGAAAAGACAAACCAACAATTATAGTACATGATACTTGCTTCAATGAAGGACACTCAGATGCAACAGGAGTGCAGAGGAACAATCACTTGGTTCTACATGACAAGTCCCAAAAGGCTTAGACCTGGAGGATAAATAGGCATTGGTCGATTGACCATGGAGGAAAGGGAATTGAAAGCAAAATTAACAGCATGTTGCAAAGCCACAAGACAGGATGGTAGAAAAGAATTATCAGTGTCACATGGCTGGGACGTTAAATGAATGAAGGAGAAAAGCAGGAGGTGAAGAGAGATTGGTAGACAGGGCAAGGACTTTGAATAAAAGTTCAAGGATTTTAGAGCTGATATTTGAAACCCAAAGTAGACATGGGGGATTGAAGAATTTTACTAACAAGCCACTTTTTTAGCAGTTTGGAAAGCATGTTAGGAAATATTTGCAGTATTTTGGGCAAAAGAAGAGATTTTTGAATTAAGGCAGTGGCAGCTGAGATGAGAGGTGAAGCTGGTAAACATGTTTTGATGATATAATCAACAGGAATTGGCAGTTGATTGATGAAGTTGAAGAGGAAGGGAGGCATTCATATCATATGCAATATACTATGATACACTGACCAAGCTTGGGGGGACTTAGGGATAGGTGAGGCTAAGGAACTAAAGATGAATTCCTATTTACTTTTCACCACTTAGAGTGGTACCACGTAAGAGTAAAATAAAAAGTCAGGTTCACTGAAAGAGTCTTAGAGACTGCCCCCAGTAAGCTTATTCTCCACCCTTCTTCTCATTACCACTAAGCATCTTGAAATCTATCATGTTAATTACATCTGTGTCGGCATTATATAAGATGAATCATCTCATCAGTCCTCACAACAGTTCTTAAAACAGTCTTGTCCCTGTGTAAAATGAAGGAGTCCGTTTTACAAAGGAACAAAAGACAAGATTCTTAGAAATTTGTCAAAGGGGACATAGTAGTAAATAGTGTGCTCAAGATCCAAACTGGCCTAGCTGGCTCTAGTGCCATGATCTTTCCACCATACGTAGAAGACCCCATCAATACTGGCAAATAGAAATAGATTGATATACTTAGTTGCAATGTGTTTTATGTACTTAGTATTCTTCAGATTGACTTTGGATTTTAATTAACTGAGTCTCTTTAATATCAAATCAAAAATAGGTAATTATGCCTACCAAAGCTACAGCTCCTCATTCCTATCTAGATTCCTTCGACTTAATTAGTGAGAGCTTTAGAAACTGTAGAGATGTGACCTACCGAAAGCCCAGTATTAAGGACTAAACTCAAGAATACATGGTTTGAAAAAACTTCTTTTAATGAAGTACTTTGTCCTGTTGCCCAGGACTATTGTTAAGTAACCATCAGTCAATACCTTTTCTGAATAAAGATTTCCACATATATAACAATTACCCCAAATATTTTGAAAATCTATATCTCCTCTCAGAAAAATTCAAGACCTAGAGTTGATGTGGGAGGGAACTGAGGAGACAGAACTAAATAAATTAGGTGCACAATGTTACTTACTTTATCTTTGGAGAAGCTGAATAGCTGTTTTCTCTCAACAAAGAATTGGACGGCTATTACACTGGTAGAATGGCCCCAAAGGACACCAACTGGCTTTGAGACAACAAAGGGATTCCAAAGGCAAACTTTATTGTTAATGCCAGCTGTTGCTGATCAGAATTAGAAAGACAAGAAAAGCGTTTTAATAACATGAATGACCCACAGCATTTTCCTTTTGAAATGAGTTTATCACGTATCAGTAGATTGATAAATGCATCCTGAGGAGCACTAAATCACCCTATCTTGAACAAAGGAAAGTCTTGCTGTTGCCCAACTAGCCCGGGAGAATAGGGCGTGGGTCTGTCCATGGAGATAGTTGAAATGGAGGGAGAAGGGAGGCAGGGAGGTGGAAAGAAGACCACCGTCACACTCAGGAGCCTACCAGCAGCCCCGCCAGGAGGGAACAGATCTGCCTTCTAGTCCCTAACTGGCACAGCCTAGTAGTGCAGACAGTGTTAAAGTTATCCCAGAGGAAGAAATAACTAAACCAATAATTAAAGTCCCTAACTACGTTAAACATATAAAGAAACTTGATTTTTCACTGCAATGTAAATAACCAAATATTTACAATCAAGCTTTTGACCTGCTTTATTTACACAATAAGGTATTTTTGGAATACAAATTGGTTTTATCCATGCAGTGCTTCAAGAGCGGGTAATACAGACTTTATCTGGATCTGTGGAAACTCAGTATAAGGTTCTTTGTTGTCCCCTGGTAAGGGACAGACTGTGGAGCTGAGTTTATTCACCCTCACTTTTTCCAGCACTGTGGCAGGAACAAAGTAGGACTCAATATCCAGGGCACTGGATCAGCCAGTGGATGAAATGGTTGATATCCGAGTCCTTGCTTCCTTGGTCCATCAAACTCTCCAGCATTCGCTAATAAATCGGCAATACCTGGAAAGTTCGACGTTGGCATATTCCTGAGTCCATACTGAAGGCATCTTTTACCATGATTATTATCTATTATTGTTGGAAATTTTAGGGACTCAGCCCCTAGCTGTTAATCATTACTGTTTTTCTGAATGACAGCTACTGAATGGGAGATAATATGACCCATTCTGTAGGCTATGCATATTCCCTGTAACTACCATATAAATGTTTCAATAATATTCATCTACATCTCATATTGTTTCATAATTTTGGAAACAATAGCCTATATATCAACTTACCAGTTTTTTAAATGTCTAAAAATTTTAAATTGTTAATGCTTGCAAATTTTTATATTCCTTCAGCTAAAATATACACTTTTATATCAAAAGAAGAACTCTTATTTAGTAAACTAAAACTAGAGTTATCTAAAATATTCCCCAAAGCATTAAAGGGTACATTTTTATAGGAGATTGAAAAACATTCTACATTTTGCAGTTCTCTAGCATGTGTATGTGCGTATGTGCACAAATATATATGTGTGTGTCTACATACAGATATATAATAGCAATGAAAATGATGTATTTGTTTGGGTCAAGCATTTGTTGGTGTTAGGAAGATGGCAGAATGGCAGATGCTGCACAAACTGTCTTCCTTCTCTATATATCATTTCACACCTCCCACAAACACTAATAAAAAGGCTCTTTAAAGCATTGGGGCACTTTCTCATATTTTTACCCCAATGTAGTTCATATATACCACACATCAAAATGCACCATCATCAAACATTCTCAGGCAATAAAATGTGAGCCGCTCAAGTTGCTTTCTCTGGCAATAAAGCAGCAAGGTGGAGAAGCTTCATGCATACAGATATGCATCCCAGTCTATTTATGAGGCCCTCATAGTTACCATGATTTATTTTACATACCAATTAAGTTGAGTTGAGAGTGGTAATCGAAAGCATGAATGCCCTGGGCAATGTTGAAAGATGTCATTTTAAGATGTTTTTTTGATTTCTCTCTCCAAGCTAGCACCACAGTATTTATATTGCTGGTTGTACTGGAAATGATAGCATCTAAAGATGCATTGTAAGTAACTGATAAAAAATTTAAAAGGGGAAAACAAGCTTTAGATTTCTCACAAGGTATTAGTAAAATAGAACTGTTTCAATATTTAAAGTTTAAAATTACACTCAGATTATGATGACACAACCAGACACATAGAAAATACCTCTCTAACCCCTTCCCCCACCTCACAGCAAAGAGCTTAAAGAGAAATGTTACAGCAAGTGCTGCACTCAGACTTTTTTTCCCACAGTGGGGATCTCTTTAATTTTTAAAATTGGAGCACATAGCAGGAAACAATATTAATCACACAATAATAATAATATGGTATTCTAGAGCTCTAAGATGAGTAATTGGCCAAATTCCTAGGCTCATCCTCTTTGGTCTGGAACAGACAAACAGGAGCTTATCACCCACACCCATCTGCTGTTCCCCAAAGGTCCTGCTCATGCCCAAGCCAACGTTCATTAAAATTTTGACTTGTCTAGAATGAGGGTGTCATGCATAAAAAACCTGAGATGCTCAAATTGAAATGCCTGTTTCTATATTCCCAATGACACAGTGCCAAGTGTTGTGGTCCAAAATCCATCTTCCAAAGCAAAGATAACATTCTGCTACTTTTTTTTTTTTCAGAAGAAACTTTCCATTGCTGTCAGTTTTATAGGTTCCAAAAGGCAAATAGTCTAAGCTGCTGTTTTCACCAGCTTGAAACAACTCTGTTCTTCTTGGTTAGGTGGACGTTGTCTTTTGCACTTTGCTCAGACAATGATTTGTGCCCCAAAGTTAGAAGATTTCTGATATGATCTCAAAACCAAATTTCTGCTTCACATAAAAAGAGATATTGTAACTTCATATAACTTAAGGAAAATTGTTTTAAAAGAATAGCTCTTAGAAGCATTTTTGACCTGCTTATTATATAAGATCAAAGGTAGCAGTCTTGGGAGAGAATTCTCAGTGGATCTCTAGTCTATCTTCAAGTCTCATGAAGCTAAGCACTGCCTACCCTTTGTTCTAGACTCTCTTTCCAAGAATCTTTGCATAGTGGCATCAGTTTATGTACCCCAAGTTAGACAAATTCTTCATTTTAATCTGCATTATTGTAGATGTGAACCCATTGTAAATAGCACTTCCTAAGGATGCTATTTTTTGTTGAGGTATGACCCAATTGAATGAGGGTGGGTCTTGGTCTAGATTATTCATGGCCTTATAAGAGAAAAACACAGAAAGAAGCAAGAAGCAGTAAGTTGGTGGGTCTCAGAAGAGAAAAAAAGGACATCATCATGAGCAAGATGCAGGGATTTGAGATGAGGAAGCACAAGGACTGTGGCAAACCAGCACTGGGATGCTACCAACCCCAGGAGGAAGCAAGCCTTCTACCTTCAAAACCAAGAGACAATAAATTCCATTGTTTAGCCCAATCCATTGTGTGGTATTTTTAATAACAGCATGATAAACTATTCACATAGTGAGTAGCCTGGGAATATAGAGATAGTGTCTCCCTCTGAAGCAAACTTCAAGCATGCTTACTGTTCAAAATAATCAAGACAGCACCATCCTCTGGAGCAAAGAGCAGGAATACTTTCTGCATACAAAAAAAAAAGATTCAGATTCTACAAGCTCTGGCTCCCTCTCCTGTAACCCAATCCACCTCCTGTGCAAGCATCCAATGGGCCCAATCACACTGTCCCCATAGAACTTGTAGAAAAGTACCTGTAAGTTCTTTTTAAAAAGAGTAGAAAATGTACCCAATGGAAAAGAAAGCATCCCCAGTTACAGAGTCAAATACATGTTTCCTGTTTTGGTGAAGAACTTGATTTGCTTTTTTTATAATTCCAAATAATTACTAAAGGCAAGGAAATTCTGTGAGGTAGAAGAATAGCTCAATATATGCCTTTTCTTGTGGCCTACTAGATAGGGTTATTTGCACTAAAACAACTAGGATCTATCCATTAAGAGGTGACATGGGCATTATGTGATATAGGCATTATAGGGTAAGCAAGCAGATGGTTTTCCACGAAAGAGCACCATGTGGTGGCTGCCTGAGCCACTAGACACAAAAGCAACCACAATGGTCCTCAACCAAGTGCTCTCCAAGGACTGCACTCTAAGTAGGAGGGTACTAGAATACATTCCCTATAGAGTACTTGTGAATTAAAATATAGTAGGGAAGGTGGTAGAATAGGAAACCCAGAAACAGTCCTTCCAAAAGAACAACTATTAAGCAGGCAGGAAATGTCTAAATCAACTAGTTCAAACCCCCAGATTTCAGTAGAACACTGTGCAACATCCAGGGACGAGCAGGAGGAAGAGGCTGGTAAATTGTGGTAAATATCAGTTTACTGCACTCTCTGGACCACAGTTACTGTTGCCCATTCTTCAGTCTCATGGCAGGCAGCAGTGGGGTCCAGCTCCTGGTGAGTTTACTGGGGACAGACTGGGACTTAAAGACGTACTTCCCCAAGATCTGGGTGTGTGGGGCTGATAACTGATCACTGCTTTTGATTAGCTACTTCAGACACTAGGGGCCTGGCGCTGCCAGTGGCCACTGTTCCAACCCATCCTGATAAAGGCAGCAGAGGAAAATTAGAGATAGTGCATTTCCTCAGAGCTGTAGAGGACGTAGAAGGGCTGTATTTGCTGGGCAGGTGACCGGTCAAGAAAGCACAGCTTTGAGGAACCATGGAAGAAGCTCCTGACTCCCATCCTGGCCCATCCCTCATCTTGTCACCAGAGCAACCTGGAGCCAGCAAGTACTCCCTTTGTGGGTCCCTGGCCTTGTTTTGGCAGGGAAAGACTGATTTGGGGGACTCCTCTCCAGCATGCCTCTGGTAAAAACGGCTTGAGACAAGTAAAGCAGAGTAAGAACCGTTGAATTGGGGACCTTGGCAAAGGCTTATTTGCTTTAAATCCAGCAGTAGCACAACCCAGAGAGGGAAAAGGTCTCTTTTCTGGGGAATACAGCAGGCATTCAAATTCTTGTATACAGGGGAACTCCTAAGACCACTAGCAAGCATAAGCCCAGGCCAAAAGCATATGAAAATACACACATCTTTTGCCATTGGGGAAATGCAAAGTAAAACCACAATAATACCATTTCACACCCTAGGAATGGCTACTATTAAAAAAAAAACAGAAAAAAAAATGTGTTGAAGAAGACATGGAGCATCTCAGTTTGCCACAAGGCTGTTGATACGAAGTATCAGAAATAGGTCAGCTTTTATAATGGGGATTTTATTTAGGGTAAAAGCGTATAGTTTGGAGGACATGAACTGTCCAAATCAGGACACCACCAGAGATACTTTCTCACCAAAGTCAGCTGCTGGTAATCCTGGCATGGTGCTACAGGGTGAAGCAAGATGGTGGTGATCGTTGCCTTTGTTCTCTGCCTTCACTCTCTTTTTTAACTCAGCTGTGGCCTATCATGTCTTCCTAGGTGCTGGCGCCTTGAGCCTCCCAGGGCTTCTTTCCTTGAGCTCACCTGTGGCGAACTTGGAGTCTCTTCACATATGGCAGGTTCCTTTCTGTGTGTGTGTGTCTCTCTCTATGTCTCTGTTTGTATCAGATCTAGCAAGAGGGCAGGGAGTCAACCTGGGTAATGCCTCACTGACACAGTTCAATCAAAAGGGCCTCTCACCCACAAGAATGGATTCATTAAAAAACATAATCTTTCTCTCTTTGGGATTCACCAAGTTTGAACAGTCACATGGAGAAACAGGAACACTCATTCACTGCTGGTGGGAATGTAAAATGCTATAGCCACTGTGGAAGACAGTTCAGCATTTCCCCACAAACTTAAATATAGAAACACCATATGTTCTGGCAATTCCATTTCTGGGTATATATCCAAATGAGTTGAAAGCAGGGTCTTAAACAGGTATTTGCACACTGATGTTCATAGTGGCATTATTCACAATTGTCAAAAGTTGGAAGTGGTCCACATGCTCATCAAATGATGAATGGGTAGACAATGTGATATGCAAAAAGGAATATTATTCAGCTATTAAAAAGAATGAAGTCCTGGTACATACAACAGCATGGATAAACCTTAAGAAATTATGTTGAGTAAAATAAGCCATACACAATAGAACAAATATTGTATGATCTTACTGATATGAACTAATTAGAATAATCCAATTCATAGAGTCAGAATCTAGAATATAGGTTACCAGGGGATAGGGTGGGAATAGGGGATAGGGAGTTAAGGCTTATAATGAATGGAATTTCTTTTTGAGATGATGGGAAAATATGGTAATGAATTAGGGGTGATGGTTTCACAATAGTATGAGTATAATTAACAGCACTGGATTATGTATTTCAATGTAGTTAAAAGGAGAAATATTAGGTTGTGTATATATATATTACTAGAATACTGTGATGGTTAGGCTAATGTGTCAACTTTGCTAGGTAATGTACCCAGTTGTTTGGTCAAGCAAGTATTGGGCTAACTGTAATATAAGGGCATTTCATGAACTTTATTCATCAGTGAGTTGATTGCATAGATGGCTGGTTATATCTACAATCAACTGAGGAGACAGCTGTCAGCAATGAGTGATGTCTCATCCAATCAGTTGAAGGTCTTAAAAGGGGAATTGATTTCAGCATTCAGAGAGAGAATTCCCATCTCTACTTCAGACAGCTGGTGTCTCCTGGGAACTCAGGGACCTTCATCAGAGCCCCTGGTTTGCAGCCTGCCCTATGGAATTTGGACTTGTGATTCCCCATGTTCCCATCAGACAATTTTATAAAATCTCCTTATATTTACAGATATCTCCTGTCAGTTGTTTCCCTAGAGCACCCTAACTAATACAAACACTTTTTTAAAAATCCACAAGACTGCACAATACAGTGAGCCTTAAGGTAAATCATGTCTATGTTAATAGTACAAGAATAATAAGGTGCTTTCATCAAATTGTAACTAATATACCACACCAATGCAATGGTTAATAATAGTATGTTATGTGGGAAACCTGTACTTACAGTTTTTCTGCAAACCCACAACGTCTCTAATAAAAATAATATATATTAGGAACTTTGTCACATCACCAACCTACCTCAGCATCTCTATGGTACATAGTAGCATTAGGGGCTTTGAACTGTCATAATGCCTCAGCATCTTAGACCCTATCATTAGGTCCCTCAGCAACCATTCCTAAAACCTGCTTGTACAACATAAACAGCTTCTTTCTTTCTTTCCCACATCCTACCTGGGTTCACACTCATGCAAAAGTCAAATGCAAACTCCACAATCCCCACTCTCACTTAACCAACTGCTACAGCTTCACCCATGTAACATTACACAGGCCCAGTCCCCAGGTCCACTGTACCCTTTGACTGCCTACCTGCTTGGTTGAGCCTGAGCTCTGATGCGTTTCTCTGTGTGACTCTGTCATGTGGCCACTCCTCTCTTCTCTGGGACCTGTGATGAAACTTTTCTTTCATACATCTCTCATGTCACCCACCCTTGCTGCACCTGACTATATGGTCTTACAAAACAGTACGGCCATCATTTTATATTCTAGAGAATTAATCAGTAGTTCTTAGGGAATCTGATAAAGTCTGCAGATCCTATATTCCAGAAAGATGTACATGCACATATATTTTTGCATGAGTTATCAGGATCTTCAGAATCTCCCCATTACTACACAGGAGGCCCATAACAGGGCTGAGGAAATGAACTAAGGCTACAAGGTAATTTGGGGTAGTAAACACTTACACCATTCTTCACTACCTGCCTTCCCAAATGATTCTTAAAGTTTCTATTACAAATGATATATAACTTTGTGTGAATCAATGCCCCCTTGGGGTTTTTCTTTTTAGCTTCTAATTCCTTAATGTAAATAGTCTTTGATGTTGAGAGTCTTCTAAACAATTCTAGAATGCAATTTATAAGGGTTGAAAAAAAAAGGGAGGTCCTGGTATGCCAAGGAGACTTTCAGAAAGAGATCAAAATAGTACACCAGGCACACAGAATAACTCATTATGAATCCTGTCTTGCAACACAGAAGTGCTGCCAAGGACCAAAATGGTCAACTTCTTTGCTCTGCCTACCCACGGTTCTTACACATCACCCATTTTGCAATCTATCTTCAACGTATTGATTACTTATAATATTTATTAGAATAATTTACTCAATCCCTCTCACGAGTTTTCCCAGCATCATGCTAGGAGCTTGGATCCTACAATACTCTTCAGTGGATAAATTATCACAGGTTTATTGATGAGATTTAACCAAGTCCTGTTTGGCTGAAAGCTAGCCTTTTTTGTATTACTACATCTCTCTTCCACTAAACAACACTTCCACACGTATGCCAGTCCAACTCTGGAGTTCTTTCTATTACCAGTTACATTTCTGCCTCCCATACCCTCAATCCAAGACAATCCCCTATTTCCTGAGTCTTCCCTTTCCTTTTCTTTTTTTTTTAAGATTTATTTATTTTATTTCTCTCCCCTTCCTCCCCACCCTGGTTGTCTGTTCTCTGTGTCTATCTGCTGCGTTTTCTTCTTTGTCCGCTTCTGTTGTCAGCGGCATGGGAATCTGTGTTTCTTTTTGTTGCATCATCTTGTTGTGTCAGCTCTCCGTGTGTGCAGCACCATTCCTGGGCAGGCTGCACTTTCTTTCGCGCTGGGCGGCTCTCCTTGTGGGGCACACTCCTTGCGCGTGGGGTTCCCCTACTCAGGGGACACCCCTGCATGGCAGGGCACTCCTTGCATGCATCAGCACTGCGCATGGGCCAGCTCCACACAGGTCAAGGAGGCCTGGGGTTTGAACTGTTGACCTCCCATGTGGTAGACAGACGCCCTAACCACTGGGCCAAGTCCACATCCCTCTTCCCTTTCCTAATATCTTTACCTTCTTCTCACCATTTATCTCCATAGGGACGTTATTCCTATGTTTTCTTTGCTGTCTCTCTACCTTTTTCTCTCATCTACTGTCTTTCCTACTTAAAAAAATAAGGAAAAGAAAAAGAAAAAGGCAAGGACCTAAGCACTAATAAATTTCTTTACAGAGGAGTCCTTTGAGCCTGATTAGTGAGCAATTAATTTCAGGTGAAGAGGCCCCTATTATCTGCTACACTCCTACTGCTACCTTACTAGAAGTACCAACAGCATAAAATCTGTTGGCAGTTGTTCTCATTCAGGATGCAACCTTACTGAAAATATTCCCTCTGTTTACAGAAAATGCTAAAGGTTATTATAACTCGACTCAGTGAAGCAATGTTGAAGTATCTAAAGTATACAACATAACACTATAATTATATCTTCAAATCCATGGACATTCCATAATATAATTACAGTACAATCGAAATAAAGTGTTTATACCCAGAAAATTACCTTGTCATGTGTTCCCAGATTGTATTCAAATATCATCCTTGGTTTTGAGTCTGTAATGAAAGACATAAGAAGTGCATTCTGCTCTGATCTTCAAAGTACTACTTTAAGATTTGAATTTGCAGGTTACCAAGTGACATTTAAGGGTCTGCAATGTCACATTTTGGAGGCTCAATAATTCACACTTTATTTCTAAGCCAAGATATAACTTGTTTCTGATTAAATAGTAGAATACAAGACCTCCAGAGAGTGTATGAATAAAAGGTGAGAGTAAAGCCATTTCCTTAAAATCAAATTATCTGATAAATAAAAAATGTTTTTCTCACTTGCACAGAGGAAAGGAAATGATAGGTTATGATGGAAGCATTTTTAAAATTATCAGGCTAGGAAATAGGATGAGCTGGTAAAATTATTGATTAGTTTTTAACATTCTCAGTAAGTTTGGGGGTTGGTACAGGAAAATAAATTTTAAATTATTGTTGGATAATATTTTGTGGGGGGAAATGACAACTTGATCATGTCTGCCCATTAAGATGCTAACTTTCAACTCTTCCATTCTCTTGTCACAGAGTAATTAAAAACAAAAAAAAAAGGCATTAAAGGAAACCAGTACTCCATCCCTTTCCTATTGTGTGCTGTCAGAATGACCCAGTATAATAGCAATTAGTTAATGTGGGAAAAGTAATTTGAAAATGAAAAGTGCTACCTAACCACGAAGAAGGTAATGTCATTAAGTGCACTTAGAGAAGGATAGAATAAGGCCACTCTACATCACTGTCAACAGATAGAGGCTTTAGCAGGATAGAAAATTGGGCCATTCCAAACTAGGAAGGATTATCATTTTTCAGATTTTCCTTCTGGGTCTGACTTAGAAAAACACCCTACTTTGCACTTTCTTTGATGCTTTTTTGTTAGAGGAGTTTATTTTCATTTGTGTTCCTTATCTGGAAGTTGGAGTGCCATCCATACTGTGAGACCTCCATTGGGCTGCCTACACTCTGAGAAACCACCATTTCAAAAAGAAAGAATAACCACATCTATTCCATTTTTTTAAATTAAAATGCATTTAACTCAGCACAGCTAACCACATTTTAGAATAATAATACAACCTAAAATACAAAATACCTATTGTACCATGTCCCTGATAAAAGTGACTCTTACCTTCTACCATACTTTAAGCTGCAGGAAAAGACCTTGGAAGCTAGGCTGCTGGCTCACAGCTATTTCAACTACTTTAAACACAGTGAGGGAATTGGCAGGAAGGCAGCGTTGTCTAGCTGACTCAGTGGTGTGCCATCATTTGTTTGGAGGATTAATTCAGGTGTAGGAAACTGGAGCAATGTATAAGCAAGACACTAAAATGGCTTCTTTTCCAGATCCGTTCCTATCAATTATGAAAGTTCCCCAAGGAAATAGAACCTGGTGTCTATATTCAAAATACCCCAAAACCTCTCTGTTAATTAGCATAGCAGCTAGTGACTTTATCAGTTGAAATTATTTTGTACATGCGCCTAGCCATGGTCAAATAATAAAAAGATCAATGTTTTTATGACTGGCTATTTAGAGCTCACTGTTTTAATAGTTGCATTTCTAATCTATGGTTTCCAAGTTTCCAATGACACTGTCTAGATGAGGAGGCAATTATCTGGGAGTCAAAAAAAGAAAATCCTCTGAGATTCAAGACATTTATGCCTTGCCACGATTGCCTAAAAGTTCCACACTTACTTTATAAGCATTTCAGAATTTAATTATTTTTCCATTAAAATATGACACAAAACCACTCAGACAAAATGGAAGTATTTCTCCTTCAATGTTTTAAAAAAGAAGTATGAACATTATCAAAGCAGTAAACTAATACTCTTCTGTCTGAAATTGAATTTTTTGGCCTTTCAGATTTACAGATATTTAATCCTTAGTTTGAGTGAAAAAATTACCATATTTATCCATGTATTTCTTTCTCTCATCAATTGTACATTTCCTCCTCACACTGAGAAGAAAATCAGCAAAAATATTTCTAGAGTTGTTCTAAGAATATCAATTTATGTTGCTGGGGTAAAAAGAGCATTGACTTAAAGCAGCAATTGGTTGTTTGCACTTGATAAATTGAGCTTGAGGACTGAGGACAATAATCATCATAATTCTTCTATCATATGGATGTCCACATCCTATCTTCCTCCTTAGTTCAGGCTTCCTCATATGAAATTACAGAGCAACCAAAAAGTAAGTCGCATTCAAGTTTCCAATCTCTATTGCTAAATCTAGAGTAAAGCAATCATTTATTGGTTAGAACTGAAATAGATCTCCTTTCCAGAGATATTTTAATTTCAAAATTAAAACTTAAAAGAATAGAAAATATTATATAAATTCTTTACATTTCAATACTGCTTTCCCTTTGTTGTAGAATTTGAGAGAGGTTTAATTATTTGCATATAGAAAGGCCAGGATTCAGGAATGATTTTGAGAAGGAAAAATGGTTTATTGACGGCTGGTTGGACTCGGGAGCTTTCTGTTTCAAATCTGAGCCCTGGACAAGAATTTCGTGCTCCTTTTATACAGAGAGGAAGGGTCAAATTGTTCTTTGTTTTAGTACTCAATAGACTTGAATTAGCATATATCGTCTACATCCTAGGTAAGCCTTTAGCATGGACCTTATACATTCTAGATAAGCTTTTAGCACATTTGATTTGCATTTTCCTTGAATATTTAAAGTTTATAATGTTTGCATTGCTAAACTGTTTCCTGGGACTGGAGTCGTTGCCATGGTCACTAAGGACAGGACTGCAGACTCTTACGGTCCCACACCCACAAGTCACAGACAGCTTAGGTTATCTACAAAGAGATGAAGAGCCTTCTACCCATAGCACACATCATTTTTCACCCTTATGCCGAAGCTTAACTTGCTAAGCTTTGGCATAATTATTGTTGGAGCTATGAGGTGGGTGGCTGTTTGTTGTTTTGATTGATTACTTTACTTATTAATTTTCAGTGTAGCATCCAGGATCCTGTTTTTAGAAGCTTAGAAATTTTCATTCTGGACACCAGAATCCTGGGGCAGGGCCTGCAGTCATCCTGGGGCCACCGGTGCTCACAGAGATTTCTAGTCAGGCTCCAGATCCATCTATTAATTTTGTTTTACCCTTAAAAGTTTATACCTTTAATCTTAAAGGGGTGCTGAAGGGAGATTATTTTTTTTCTGTAACTGCCTTCTGCTGGCCATGGGCTGTAGTTATTACCTAACAAGGTGTAAAATTTTTATTTTATTTTAACTGGAAGAAGATGGATCTGGCATTCTGTGTGAAGTTGGATAAAGTTTTTATATGGTTAATAAGATGTTCACTCTGAAAGAAACAAACTCAATTAAATTTTTGGAATATCCATTTTTAAAAGAGGACATTGGATTACAGAGGAAGACAAGTTTAGGTGCTTATAAAGATGACACCCCTTTTTAAAAGCTGGTGGGAACACTATATATATATATATATATTTTTTTTTTTTTTTTAAGTTATTTTCAGAGAGAAATTGCAATAGATACTTAGCTTTGTTTTGAAGATGCATTTCAGGCTGTTTAATATTTGGCACTCATGTTCTGTTAGTTGCTCCTGGTGAACTGGCACCTTTTGGACAGTTGGTTTCATTCAGGATTAGTGCACTAAGATGGAAATTTTCTTAGTATTTAGCTGTGGGAGTGGATCAGAACTACATAATAAAGTTTTTTTTTTTAATGTTTCGGTTTTAATTGTACAATTTCTGGTAATTTTGACTATTTAATAGGTGGCCCATTATTAGCAAGCAAGCCTCATTTTTGCTACACAGTAGAGTACACTAGAATAGTAAGTTGGCTGAGCCTGGCTAAGACCATTGCCTTATTTTATAGACATGTTTATTAATTATTTAGAAAATAAAGTTACCAGGAATTTAACATGTCTAATATACTTTTGTACTTGATCCAGAATAGAAAAGATAATGTTATAATTATTAGGCATATATTTAGTACAGGATAAAAGTACAGCACTTTAATATTAATTAATGTATTACTTAATACATAAGGATTCTGAGTTGCAATTAATAGTTTTAAGTTTCAGGTTTGTAATACTTTACATGATATCTCTCCATGGGAGCAGGCCATAATGCCAATTGTGTTCAAGTTTTACTTACAGTATTCTGGTATCATGGCTCCACTTAGCATGTTTTTCATACAATGAACACGTCACAGCATCGTTGATTCTAAAGAGAGTTTCCAGTATTCTACCAGCCTGGTGCATAGTGCTCTCTGGCACTATGGAACAGTGCCAGTCTGGAGGCGATATCCATTGTACACTTGGCTGTACCGAGCCATCATTGACTGCTGCAGGAGCTTGAAACTGCAACGTAGTTTCCATCGACTTCAGGAGCAGAACCAGAGGCTGATACAGCAAATATTCCTAATTGAGGGGTCAGTGACCAGCCTAGCCAATAACTCACATGGAGAGGCAACCTGTAATGTATTCAAGGCCTGGTTTGAATGCACAAAAGAGTTAGACAATGTTAAAGTTTATTCCTTGTTTTTATATATATTTTAAACAATTTAATGCAACACATCATATATCAAATAACTGTTTACATATACCATTTTACCATTAAGATAATATTAGGTATTTTACTTTAGTAATAGAGGGAAAAAACTATTTTCCATTGTTAAAATGAAAACAGAAGATTCCCAATAGAATCAAGATAACTTTTTATTACCATTTACTTAAATATGCACCTGCAGTGGCCTTCAGACAGGTTTTATTACCATGAAGTTATTTTTTGCAACCAGTACTAATCTAAGTTTTTAGTTAACAATGACTTCTAGAACTAGAATTATTTAAACATTTTCAGTTTGGAAGATGTTTTACAAACTTTTTATAATCAACTACAACCACATTGACTAGTTACCTTATATTTAAATAAACTTATTAAATTATAATTACTAACCAAAGAAATTTACTTTATTTATTTAAGAGAGCATATTTACAATTTTTCATCTTTAGCTTAATTCCATTAACATGAGCTTAAAATTTTATTACTTTAAAGATTTTGTACATATGTTAATTTATCTAATGGATATTTTATAAACTAGAGCAGATTACACCTAAGCTAAATAAAATTGAAACCTTTATAGTTTATGCAAGGAATGGTTTTTTTTTTTACAAGAAGCTAAAACTTTTTTCTTTAAGTTATGAAAATGAATAATTTTTAAAAGCATACTGACTACCAGGTTTCAAAACACATTACACAATTACCTAATTTGTTTAATCATAATCCCAGAAAGATCTTTCCATAGTTTTTAATGGACTTTTCCTTACTTACTGAAATTTGTCAACAGAACCACCAACTACCCTTATTTTATGGCTGTCAAAAGGTTTAAACTGGGAAATTACAGGGCAAACTGATTCTTAATTCTCCAGCCTAGTAGATAGGTTTAATATGCTATACCTAGTCTTGCCTCAAAGTTCTTGCAAAGAGGAGGCTCTTTCCCAATAGTTCCTATAATCAGATTTTTATATGACTTTTTCATCCTGCTTAGTTTAATTTGGGCTCTAAGAATATTTATTCACACATATAACTGCATATTTAATTTTTAACAATTTGAATAGAGCTCTTTTAAGAATTTTCATTTGTTAATTTGATATTATCATCCTGATGTATGAAGACATACACTGAGCAAATGCACAGACACAAATAGAGTTAGACACAGAAACACAACTTATTGATGTTACTTATAATTTGCATTATTTTATACACTGTTTAGCTTAATTTGGGTTCCAGAAATATATATTACTTATATAACTGCATATTTAACATCAACAATTGAACAAATAGGCAGACATGAATAGTTTGACACAAAAACATAACTTTAGTTACTTAAAACTTCCATTTTTTACAAAATAAGTGTGACTGCAAAACATTTCAAAGACTCCTGAAACTTTTCTTAATTTGCACTATGACTGTGCAGTTTTACACAAGAATTTTGGGTTTTTTTTTACTAATGGCTTGTAACCAAAATGTTCCCAATGCTTTAGCACCATTTTCCTTTGTTTTAGAACTTTATATTTTACCTTGAATTTAGCAGAATTTTGGATAAGCAACAAAATTAATTCTATGTATATTTACTGAGGTTATATAAAGCCTCAGGGAGACAGACTGGTTTCTCTCATGAATTGCCACTCTTAGGAACACTGACAGTTAAGGCAGGAGACATCCCCTTTTTTTTCTTCCCCCAGTCATTGGAGATAATAAAACTCCAGTGGTTGTTTAAACCCAAGGGCTAAGAATTCCATCAGCCAGCAATTTAGTTTACACTTGGGTTCATGAGAGAATGCAGGGTTACTAATACCAGTAGGACAGGAGACAGGGATGTTCCCAAGTTCACCTTTCCCTGGACTATAGGGACAGAAGCTGTTATGAAATAACCATAGGCAAAGGCAAGGGTAGGCTTGAAGTAACCATAAACAAAGGTAAGTTTAGTTTAGAATTTACACTTATAATAATAGTTTCAAGCTAAATTTACCCAGTTATTTCAGTTATTATCTTTCTACTGTTTTATAATATAAATGCATCTATAAGTGATCTTAACTCTTACAGTTTTTATTAATTTTTTAACCTTAAGGTGAATTGGATACCTTTATTAATTAAGCTCCAAGAATTTTATTAGTAACAATTCTGTGAAGTCCTGCCTTTTCTTAGTAATGGAAAAAATTCTCATCTGCAAGTTATGCATTTAATTCACCAGCAAGATAGTATTGGCATTTAAGATTCATTTTAAACTATGTTTTCACCTTTTTACGTGAATTCTTAGGCACCAGCAACTGACAAAAGCCAAACATAGATTTCAAAGTGTCATTTCATTCTTTTTTTTTTTTTCTTTTTCCTCTATAGGTTCACAACCCTGAAGTTCCCAGCCAGACCATTGAAAAGGCTACCAAGTGATTAGAGGTCTATTGTTTCAAGCGACAGCCTTTCTTCAGACAAGTTTACCATTCTAAAACATTTCAAAGTATTTCTACAGTTTCTATAGTCTTACAGAGAGAGAGATTCGGAAAAGTAAAGAACCTGGGCAGAATGCACATGTATTCTGGGCTTTGACAGCCTAGGGAGGGAACTTCACTGCATTTATTTTGATTCTGCTTTTCATCCCCTTCTCCTTCCCCCTTCCAGGCAGTAAGGTGCACAGTGATCAAATAGGAGTGCGGCTTAAGAATAGAAGGTGCGGACTCACTGGAAAGGGGCAAGCCTTTCCCTCCTTTCCAGCTTTCTGCCACAATGGGCAGACAGAACTTACTCAAATTCGGCACCCCTCCTGGGGACCCAGCCACCCTGACTGGGGCAGCCCCAACAGACCCGGGTGCGTGGCACAGACACAGATGGCCTCCAAGCTCCGGCAAAGGGGCAGAACAGAGACGAGGCAACAGAGCATGCACAAACATCCAGACTCCGCAGTTTTGCCCCATAATCATTTCACCCCCTTGCCAATGGCAAGGAAGGGTTCCAGCTCAACTAAATTTCACCACTTTACATAACCACGCAACTCCAATACCAGCATTGAGCTGATACATACAGAAGCACAAAGGTTCCTAATCTGACCCACAAGTTCTTTATATACATATTTTTCAAAATGGCTGCCCCCTCAGCCATCACAAACCTTAGAGAGAACACTTAAAATTAATATCTGGTATAAAGAAAATTCATTCGCAATTCAGCACCATAACAAAAGATTCTGGCTAGACCTTTTTCACTGCTTAACTTTACACCCAGACCAAGCTTCACTAGAAAAGCAGATCCATTTTCCTGTAACCAAGTTTTTTAAAATCCAGACCAATTTCCAGGACGTTAGGACTCGAACCTATAAACATTCCTTCCTATTATAATCAAGCCTCTACTCCTTCGGTGGATGTAAGACCAGTACCAGATTCCAACATGCAGTTAGACAAACCCAAAACACCAGGCTTTTTCCTTATTTTGCTCCAGGACATTAGGACTTGAACCTATAAACAGCCCTTCCTATTAAAATCAAGCCTCCACTCCTTTGGTGGATATAAGACCAGTACCAGATTTTAACATGCAATTAGACAAACCCAAAACACCAGGCTTTTTCCTGGTTTTTCTCCTTTTTCCAGACCTAGAGAGAACGGCTACCCCCCAATTTTCTGGGGCTACTAGGGTGCTCTCGGGAGGTGATTAGCCTCCCTCCCTAGCAATTAAAGCTAGGGTTCTCCAGACTGTGCTCATACAGAGAGTCTTACCTTCTTCCATGTTCAGAGTTCTTTTTCATTCCCAGAATCTTTCTCTTCAGACCTTCCATTGCCCTTGATTTTTGTCTGGAAGATTCCAGTGGAGCCCACATCTTTTCTGGATTAAATTTAATCCAGAGGTGCTCAGATTTGGAGTTCACCCAAGTCCTCCTTGCTTCTCGGGGATTTGGAAGGGGCAGCAAAATGCTACCATCTCTGGCCTTCATTTGCAATCCCAGACAAGCCTCCAAAAATGTTGTAGAATTTGAGAGAGGTTCAATTATTTGTGTAGAAAGGCCAGGACTCACAAATGATTTTGAGATGGAAAAATGGTTTATTGATGGCCGGCCGGACTCGGGAGCTTTCTGTTTCAAATCTGAGCCCTGAACAAGAATTTTGAGTTCCTTTTATACAGAGAGCAAAGGTCAAATTGTTCTTTGTTTTAGTGCTCAATAGGCTTGAATTAGCAAATATCGTCTACATCCTAGGTAAGCCTTTAGCATGGACCTTATACATTCTAGATAAGCTTTTAGCACATTTGATTTGCATTTTCCTTGAATATTTAAAGTTTATAGAGTTTGCATTGCTAAACTGTTTCCTGGGACTGGAGTCGTTCCCATGGTCACCAAGGGCAGGACTGCAGACTCTTACCGTCCCACGCCCACAATTCACAGACAGCTTAGGTTACCTACAAAGAGATGAAGAGCCTCCCACCCATAGCCCACATCACCTTTCTGTTTCCTACTAATCTTCTCTTCTACTGCATTCCTCAACATTCACTAATACAGCATTGAACTAAACATTTGTAAATATGTTTTTCTTTACCTAACCATCTTTTTTTAACCATAAAGTGCCCCCAATTAAAAAAAATAAATTCCATAAATATTTAGCAATCTTTGCCTATGTGTTTTTTGTATTTTTAAATATTTTTCAGTAACATCCAATAACCTATCTAAGACCTTCAAAGTTAAATTTGATATTTTCACAACCAAAACCTGAAATACCATACAGGAAATGCAAGGGAGTTGTTGCTTGCAGAAACAAACAAAAATTTTCTTAAAAAACAGAAGAATATAGAAGAGGAATAATAATTTAACTCTGTTACATGAGTTCAGGTAGTTCATTATTTTGGTATCTCCCAATGATGAAACACAGCTCAGCTTTTCAGCACAAATAGGTAAGCTACCCATTCTTCTCTTCCCTAAACTAGTCTCAACAGGATAATCACTCATTTCCACAACCTTTGCAAAATAAATTGCTCATTGTTCTACATAATAACCATCATAAAGTTCCTAATATACAATGCTCTGTGCAGATGGACACACAGTTAGTGTTGACCAGTTGCTGTGTTTTGAGTGCTTCAGAGTGCACATGATAAGTAAACATTGAAGCAAAAATAAAAAATATCCCCTCACAGGCTCTTTAGCCAAGCAAGAAGTAAGCAGAGACCCCTTCAAGAAGCTTCAAATCAACTGATGAGACAATTGCAAAGAAAAGTCCCAAGTACTTTCTTTTCATTTCCTGTGATGGATTTTATTGCTCCCAGCTACTCCATATCATTAAACACCCAATGGATTTAAGTACCATGAAAAAAAAGATCAAGAACTATGACTACCAGTCCATAGAAGAACTAAAGGACAACTTCAAACTAATGTATACTAATGCCATTTGTTGTACAACAAACCAGAGTCCATTTTTATAAAGCTGCAAAGAAGCTGTTGCATTCAGGGATGAAAACTCTTAGCCAGGAAAGAATTCCAAGCCTAAAACAGAGCAAAGACTTCCTGGCAGACTTGAAAAAATCCTGAAAGCAGACATCTCGCAGAGTGGGAAGTACAGAGGCTACTTGCCTGGAAAGAGGGAAGACTTTGGAAATATGGAAACCCAAGCCTTTGAAAGTCCCAAAAAGAAAAAGAAAAAAAGAAGGACAAAGATATGCTTGAAGATAAATTTAGAAAGATCATCAGGAGCAGATTGACCTCATTTTAAGGAGTGCAGAGGAAAGCTAACCCAGCAGCTTGTTAACAGTGTAAATTTGAAAGAAGAAAACTGGAAAGGACAACAACACTGGGACTTCTCCATCCTGTAGATCCCATTGTAGGGGAACAAGGCTACTGTCCTGTAAGACTGGGGATGACAACAGGAAGACTTCAGTCTGGTGTGAATCTTTTGCAGGGTTTCAAAGAAGATAAAAGGAACCAAGTAACTCCAGTGTTATACTTGAATTATGGACCTTACAATTCTTTCACAGCACATTGACTCCACATTTGCAAACATATTTTTTGCAATTCTTTCACATCACATTGACTCCATATTTGCAAACATCCACAATTGCAAACACCCAACAAGGATGATTCTGATTTAAACTACATAGTCCATGGGGAAGACTCTGATCTTCCAACTGATTTCAGCATCCATGAGTTTTTGGCTACTTGCCAAGATTATACAAGTGTTATGGCACACAGTTTATTGGATGTTTTAACCAAAAGATGGCATTCTAGAACCCTACAAGAGTTGGAAACATCATCACCTGAAGACAAAGGCCAGACTAGGATAGCTGACACAGCAAAAGACATGGAGCGGTTTACAGAAATAGAGCCCTCAGGGCATTTGAACTTAATAATCAAGACAGCCTCACAGCACTGAAAGCAGTAACACACTTCGGTGCTCCAGGTGACGTTTTTATCTCTGAAGAAGCTGAACCAGAGGAAACCTGACGAGACCTTTAACTTGCTCAGGGAGCTCCAGGAAACCTAAAATGAGTATCTGAGCACTAGACCCCCTCCCAACATAATCTGTGTCTTGGGCATCCCTTACAGAGAAATGCATCTTGTGGAACAAGTGACCAATAATCTTAAAGAACTTGCATAGCAAGTAACTCCAGGTGATATTATAAGTATGTATGGAGTTTGAAAAGTAATGGGGATTTCCATTCTTTCCCCCATTGTAGAAAACAACTTTGTAGATTTAACAGAAGGTTTTGAAGAACCTAAAAAGACTGATGGTGCTGAATGTAGCCCTGATGGAATTTGAAGCTAACTGATCTTTGATTGTATATAATGTACATATTTTTTCATTCTTAACTTGGAAATGCTTTTCAGAAGATATTAAATATTTGTAAATCATGTTTTGAATTAAACTTTGGAACAATTAATTTTAGTGTTCCAAAGACTGGACTTCTATCAAATAATAAAGCTGAACTTGGGGAAAAAATCCTTAATCAGCATATTAGAAATTTCTTGTGACTTAAACAGAATTCAACAGAACTATGTAAGTGCTTGTGCCTCCTACAGAGTAGGTGCTTAACAAATATTTGCTGGGTTAACATGGAAGCTTTTATAATTACAGTAGGTAGTAGATTGTTAAAGCTACTGAAAGATATCAGCAGTGGAAAGAGGCTAAATGATAAATATTTTTGCACACTCTCTATTTTAAAAGGATTGCCCTGGATTTCTGCTTCTAGTTATGAGAAAGAGTCAAGGACTGAATTTGAAACAAAGTTTCCAAACTATGGGCAGAGGGAAGAGTAACTAACACAAAACCTGGCAGCCTTGCTGAGCTGAGGAGATGGATATTGGAGTTTGGAAATGGTGAAGAAATTAGAAATTGTGAGGCAGAGTTCTGCAAGAGAGAAAAAAAGAGCTCCAGAAATCTTCCCTTGAGTCATTGGCTTAATACTGGCCATACAGGCATAAGATAAAATTTCACAAAGCCAAAGAGCAGTCTGGAAGATATAAACTGAAAAATTCCCAGAGCTCTCATAGGGGAGAGAAATACACAAGCTCTGAGCAGCGAGAGTGAATGTTCATGGAGGTCACATAGGCATTTATTAATAATTGAGACACCAAAGGGGTCATGCCTTAGCAGTAGCTGCTAGACAAAAACATCTCAGACCCTCAACACTATAAATGACAGAAACAATAGAATGTTAAAACAGCTTTATGATAATGAAAATTATATTCAAGTATGTAAAGGAAAATATGAATATGGTGAGGAGAAAAATAGAAAATATAAAAAAGAACCAAATGGAATTTCTAAGAATAAAAAAAGCAATAACTAAAATGAAAATTCCATTGGCTGGTATAAGAGTAGATAAACAGCTCAGAAGAAAAGATCCATGAACAAGAAGTCAAAGAAATCTAAGTAAACTAGAGCACAGAGATAAAATAGACTCAATAACAATGAGTAGAATCTCCATTCATGGTATGTAGGACAATACCAAGCCTTTAACATAATCATAGATAGAGTTCCAGAAAAAAAGATGATGCAGAAACCTTTGCAAAGTAACAAACATTTCTAAGTTTAATTAAAACTATAGATTCACAGATTCAACAATCTCAATGAATTCTAAGCACAATAATTCTCCCCCACCACACACAGCAGGCAAACCAAACATCATAATCTAATTATTTAAAATTAGTTATAAAAGGACAATCATATAAATTATTGTACCAAGTTTAACTAGGGAGCATAAAGGGCACATTGCCTGCCCCTAGAATGATGTTTTAATTTTGGGTTTATGTATAAATGTAATTTGGGTGTGAGACATCCGCATTTCTTTCTTGGATTAAGAGGGTAATAAAAGGAAAGATTTAGATGCTCATGTAGTTACAAAAATTGGTAAGACTGGTTCACAGTTAGGTCAGCATCTAAAATCAAGCTCTTAAGGAAGAACCCAGAAACAAAGCCAAAATTGAGAACTTTGCAAGTTGTATAAGAAAGAGTCCATATAAAGTAGATGGATGAATAGAAAACATGAGAATCTTGATATGAGGTGAAGAGGCAAGAGGTGAGGTAGGATTCTGGAACAACGCTAACAAGAAAGGCTTTTCTTTGGTGGCAGTATTTGGAGTATTTCAGAGTATCAAAGCTTCCAAAGGTGATTTAAGTTGAGAAGGTCAGCTGGAAAGAGTCTGAACATTGAGATTCAGAGTGGATCTGTGATTTTCAAATAGAACATTCCCCACCTTGAAACTGAAGTTTTTATAGGACATTATAAGATGACTCATTCATTTCCCATTTTCAGTTGTGAAGTCCCAAAGATTCTTGCTTCAGATGATTGCTTGTTTTCTCCTTTCTTGATCATTTTCCATTTTCATGTGATCAAAACCCTTCTAACTGTCCAGATAAGGGCAGCAATAGAGACAATGGAATAGAATTGAAAGTCCAGAAATATACCCATATACTCATAGGCAATTGATTTTGACAACAGTGCCAAGACCATTTTTTTAGTTTGCCCGAGCTGCTATCACAAACACCACACAATGGATTGGCTCAAACAACAGGCATTTATTGGTTCATGGTTTCAGAGACCAGAAGTTGAACATCAAGGTATTGGCAAGGCTTGCTTTCTCCCCAAAGACTGTAGCATTCAGTACCTGGCTGCCAGTGATCTTTGGGATGCCATCATATGGCAATATTTTCTTTTTCCTGGCTCTTCCATTTTTTGTTTTGTTTTGTTTTTGACTTTTGGCTACTGGCTCTTTATGAGGGCTCCAGTAATTTGGAATAAGAAACATTCTCATTCAGTTGGACCATACCTTAATTTAAAATAACATTTTCAAGAGGTCCTATTTATAATGGGTTTATCCATGGAGGAATACAGATTAAGATTAAGAACATGTCTAAACTGAGGTACATAATTCAATCTACTACATACTTCAATGGGAAAACTGTGCTGGGAAAACTTGATAGCCTCTTGGCAAAAGAATGAAGTTGGGTCCCTATCTCACATCATATACAAAAACTAACTCAGAATGGATCAAAGACCTAAGTATAAGAGCTAAAACTACAAAACTTTAGGAGAAAACAAAGGGGTAAATCTTCATGATCTTGGATTTGGCATTGGTTTCTTAGTTGTGACACCAAAAGTACAAGCAACGAAAAGAACAATAGATAAACTGGACTTCATTAAAACTAAAAGCTTTTGTGCAAATGGCACTATCAAGAAAGTAAAAAAACCTACAAGATGGGAATAAATATTTGCAAATTTGATAGCCATAATATATAAAGAACTCTTATAATTCAACAAAAAAAGACAAACAGTATGATTAAAAATGGCCAAAGGGCTTGAATAATCATTTCTCCAAAGAATATACAAATTGCCAAAAAGCATATAAAGTCATTAGAGAAATGTAAATCAAAACCACAGTGAGACACCATTTCACATACATTAATTGGCATGGTTATAAGGAAGAAAAATAAAAAACAGAAAAAGACAAGTGTCAGTGAGGATGTAGAGAAAATGGAACACTTATACATCACTTATGGAATGTAAAATGGTACAACTGCTATAGAGAATACTTTAGTGGTTCCTCAAAAAGTTAAATATAGAAATACCATATAACCCAGCAATTCCACTCTTGAGTATATACCCCAAAGATATGAAAACAAGTAATCAAGCAAATTGTGCAGTGACTGTTCATCATGGCACTATTCACAAAGTCAAAAAAGTAGAAACAATAAAAATTCTCATTAACAAATGAATTGAGAAACAAAAATTGCAGTACAATGAAACATGATTCAGCCTTAAAAAGGAATGGAGTTCTCATACATTCTACAAAGTAAAAGAACCTCAGAAACATTATGCCAAGTAAAAGAAGCCAGACAGGAGAGGACACATATTTATGATTCAATGTTTATGAATTATCCAGAACAGAAAAATCTGATTAGTAGTTGCCAGGGACTGGGGGAAAGCAGGGAATGAGGAATGACTGCTTTATGGCTATGCAGTTTCCTTTAGGGGTGTTGAAATATATTGAAACTAGATAGTACGGATGGTTGCACAAAATTGCAAATATACTAAAATGCCACTGAACTGTACATTTTATACCAGTTAATTTTATTTTACGTGAATTTCACCTCAATTAAAAACAATATGAAACATGAGAAAAAAAGAATTCCCATCTGTACTCCTTCTGAAAAGAAAGAATTAAAGAACCACGTTGAATTTAAAAAACCAAAAAGAAAAAAAAAAAACAACTTCTAACTGGCCAGTCTATTATAGCTTCTTCCACCTTTAACGCATGAACCCATGCTGGAAAGACTACCAAACAAATCTTTCTTAAATGCTGTCTGTAGCATGTGTGCTGAAGTTTCTTCAAAAACCTTCCATGCTACGCTTTTTCCTTTGTATCAAAATCCTGTTCGCAAAGATCCTCCAAGATATGTCCCCACTGGACCTATTCCCTTTTGCTTCCTCAGGCTCAGCCTGTCTGTGCATGGCCCCTCTCCCTGTCACTATTATGGCTCTTGTCACTTGCGCTCATGTCCCCCATGCTGCCTCTTTTACACTCTAGCTGTGCACCCTTTAAGTCCTTTACCACCCACGTGAAGCATTTCCTTATGACTTTCTCTGCTTAGGAATTACTGTAAGACTCAAAACCTTGTTTATGTAGCTAAGTAGGTAATTACCAGCACTACTCTACAATGTTCTAATAAATTCCTTTATATTAGTCTTTAATCCTCATTTAGATAGTTTCTTGGGGGTGGAGCCTATAACTCATCTTTCTTCTATAGCCTCAAAATGCCAAAGGCAGTTTTAAACACATAAATGTTCAATAATTAATTGTTAATTGATTGGCACATCAAGTTCACAATTCATCTGACTAAAGTAGGTATGTGTGTGTGTGTGAGTGTATTTAGATATGCTTCCAGATTATCTACTTGATGACAATGAATTTGTCAATGAGCTAAGAAATATGTAATCCATATAATATAGTATATAGTCATAACATTATAAGTATATGTATATAGTTATATTTTTCTGTAGTCAATTCCTAATTTGCAGGGTTTAAGGGGTCAGGCTCTAAAGCTGAATTCTTTAGCTCACTGTTTTAGTTTGCTAAAGGTGGCTGATGCACTACACAAGAAATGGATTGGCTTTTACAATGGGGGTTTATTATTTTATTTATAAGTTTACAGTTCTGAGGCCATGAAAAGGTCCGATTCAAGGCACCATCAGGAGATGCTTTTTTTCCTGAGCTACAATTATGTGCAGTCAAGGTAGTGTCTGCCGGTCTCTGCCTTCTCCCCTGGGCTCTGCTGATTTCAGCTTCTGGCTGCCCTCCACCTTTCTCTCTGCACCTATGGCTTCCTCTCTGCTCCTTGGGTTTCTCTCTCACAGGTTCCACTGATTTCAACTTCTGGAAGTTTCTTACTGTCTCTGCAGCCTCTTCTCTCCCGTTTATAAAGACCTCCAGCAAGAGCCCTCACTGGGCTACACCGCCCTAAAGCAATCCAATCAAATGGCCCTCAACTGAACCCAGTCTAATCACAGGACCCCATGCCCACAGGATTGGACCAATTTAAGAACATATTCTTCTGGGGTCTCCAAAAAACTCAAACTATCACCATCATAAATCTAAATCTCTTTGCTGACACTAAACTAAATTCCCATCTTCCTTTGTCAATAGATGAGGGAACAGCAAATCAGAATGATATGGTGAAAACATGTTGAACAACAAATTCACATTGACCTAGAGAAAAATCCTCAATTAAGAGACAAATGCTCATCAACAGGTTACTTCACAGTAGGGTTGGTTATTCGAAGGCTTAAAGGAAATTGTGGCAGGTTCTAGAAGAGTAAGAAGTTTTTATTCTCTTCCTGACTGGGAAGCATATATTTAGATCTTATTCAACTTCAGAAAAAATCTCAATTGAAACTTAAGGTTTTTTTTACCCCAACATTTTCAATAAATGCATTTAGTTGGCTATTTCTCTGTATTTATCCATGTTAAATTAAGACTATCGAGTTTAAATAACACGCAAAACTTCAGGAAATTGCTACCTACTACAATTACATGTGAAGAACTATTACTTTATTACTATACTTTAGTTTTTGGTTTATGTATCACAATATCATGGTTGTTTGGAAGTTACTGCAATAGCTCCCTTCAGTTTATTTCTAGTACTGAGATTTTTGTTTCAGTATTATGACAACCTAACACATAATTTTTGCCTGTTACACATAGGGAATAAACCAAAAAAAAAATCATCTTTTTTCCCCCACAATTAAGATATTAAGATAAAATAAAGAAATGATATGATTTATACTGAAGAAAAAAATTCAGAATCTGTAATTCCTCCTGTAGGAAATTATTATTGTGAGTGGCATATTAAAGAATTGGTCCCAACCTCTTAAAACCCAAAAAGAGTAAAACTGCTATGAAAACCAGTAGTTATGTCATTTTGAGTGTCCCTTCTTGAAAGTTTATTAGGAGTCAGTGGTATTATTCATTTCCATTCTCTTCAGAGGGCTTTATTTAATGTAACAATTAGAAGTGAGAAAAATGACTTTACTCCTTAGTGCCTGGACCAAAGGAAATATCAATGTAGTCACTGCACATTGGGATCTTGAACCATCAGATACGTGTTTTTCTTTTTTAAAATCAAGCCTGACTAGATTTTCAAGAAAGTTCTGGTTTTCTATAGATGCTGTTAAATAACATAATCCTATTACACAGAGAATTGCCTTTCAAGTATTCTGAATTAGAGAAACTTGGTCATTATGTTAAAAAAAGAAAAAAATATTAAGATTCTATTTTGAAACCATTCAAACTAATGTATTTCCCATTAGAACATAAAGAAAACAAAAGAAAGTTTTGGGAAGAACTTTTTCACTGCTTTTGTTAAGAAGCCCTGAATGTGACTTGATGAGATCAGTTAGGATCAGAGTTGGTTTGAAGTTAAATGGACTGAGTGACAATTTGTTTCCTTCTCTTGAGATTTCTTGAGTGCACAGCTCACTTGAATTAATTGTATAAAGAACAAATTTTAGAAAGAAAGAAAGAATTCTTGCCAGTGTTCAGGGAATAGCAGAGAGTCCAAGGCAATACCTCCAGAGAACCAATTAACACTGGTTTCCAAACTAAAACCTTTTGTGTGAAACATTTTCATAAAGGAATATAAATGTAGACTCCAAGAGTAACCTTTTTCTTTCATTACTGTTCAAATTCAATACCTTGCCTGACCCAATCTCCGTGATGAAGTTTGTGCTCTAATATAAAGCAGCATTTGTGATATCCAGAATGCAGTTCTGCCCAGTTAATCGTCATGGTGGCAGTAGCACCTTCATCTTCACAAGCACTAACAGGCCTCTCAAAAAGGGAAATCAAGGCTGCCGTGAAAGAAATTGCTTGAACCTGTGAAAGGTATGTCATTGAAAGGAAAAAAACACAGGCAAGGTAATTTTTGCAAGAAGATTCTTTGTTATTTAAGATTAATAATGAACACAGTGAATTAATAGGATTCCTTTCGATATTATTTAAAGAATGCAGGCAGTTAACATAGTAAAAGACAGAAAAGCTTTGAGGTTGGTAAAGCAGTTACCAAGGGCAGCTGGCTATTTTCTTTTAAGATACATTTGTCAGGAGCGGATGTTGCTCAAGCACCTGAATGCCCACCTCTCACATGGGAGGTCCTGGGTTTAGTTCCCAGTGCCTCCTAAAGAAGACAAACAAAGAGCAGATATTGAGCAAAAACAACAAGCAGACAACAAGAAAAAAAGAACATACTGACAATAAGAAAAAACAACATGCTGACTATGAGCAAAAACAAACGAGCAGGGAGTGGATGTGGCTCAAGTAGTTGAGCATCCACTTCCCACATAGGAGGTCCTAAGTTTGGTTCCAGCTGCCTCCTAAAGAAAAACAACAACAACAAAAACCAGACAATGATCAGACAACAACCAAAAATTAAAATAAACTAAAAAAGTAAATAATATGCAAAAACAACAAACAGACAACAGGGCAAACAAAGAGCAAAAATGAGCAAAAAAACCAACAACAAGGAAACAAACGAGGGCGCCATCTCGGGGGGAGATATATTTGTCATTAAAAACAGTAAGAATGAAAAGCTTTCACAAATATGAAAAGGAATTGTTCAAATTAGACTACTTCAGTGGTCACAGGTGTATTCTAGTTCATTCAGGAAGTAATAATTATCCACAGATCTGGTCAGAATTTGATAAGAAAGTAATAATTGTATTCAGTTTCTAGGTTTCAGAGCTGCCCTCTCTAATTAATTCGCCTTTTGTTATATGATATATGGCATGCTCACTCCCTAGGAGACTGGTTCTGATAAATGAGAAATCAAGCCAACTAATATGAGAGAGTTAATGAGAGATAAATTTAAACATTTAATATTAAAAGCTTATTAATACTGAATTCAATGATTAGTCACTCTGGTAAAAAGGCTAACAAAATCTTTTTTCTAACTAAGGAAATGATAGTATACATATACATGAGAAAACTTACAGTGAGTATTGGTTTTAATGAGCAATAATGGAGCTGTGACCTAGTCCATCTCTTCCATCTCTAAAATGTATGACTTTATAATCTGTAGTGTAGTTCAATGAAGAGGCCACACCCACTGCATTTTTATTTCTATTTTGAGCTACAGTTTGATGATTAAATCCATAGTGTTCAATGCTGTCCTTCCCTCACTTACCTTTCCAGTTATGTCCCCAAAAGAAAGAATTGCTTCATTGGCATCAAGAGGGTCATACCAATAATCCATGCAAATTGGGGTTCCTTTCAGGCCTTGGAGTTTATATTGACAAGGAAATTCTTCTTTGGATAGCAGATCATAGAAGCTAATCTCTTTACTTGTGAAAGCCACGGCTATCTAAAGTAGCAGAGTAGAAAATCAGAAAGGATTTCTGATGGATTCAGTGAAATCAAAATGCAAAATGAACATAGGAATCTTATCACCAAGTCAGACTTTGCTACAGGCTTAGCTCTCTCTTCCCTAAGGGAATGTTATAGAAATCCACGTAATATAGGCCATGAACCAATTAAACATACTGCCCAAAGCTCTGTGCCCTGAGGGTCCTTAACAGTATTACATGGTGGCACAAATGTACTTTATTCTAATTTTGAAAACATTTCCCAATAAAGGCATTTGAACCCATTTTCTTCTTATCCCCACTCCACACACCCACCAATTCTACCCATTGGAGGCTAAAAGACTAACCACATGGAAAGATAAAGACAGAGAGCTACAGAACTACATAGTCACAAAATAAACTCTTAAAAAGCATATTGAAACAAGCAGAGACTTTCACAGAAATCAATGAATAAAAACTCTAAGTAGTTTTCCTAAGTAAGATACAAATCCTGGAAGCTATTAATGGGTAAACTATATGAAAGGCGTATATGGCAAGAATATTCATTTTATCAGTGTTGATAGTAATAAGAAAAAAGCTAACAACCAAAATGTTAAAAGATTAAAAAATTATTAAGTCCATTGGAAGACTTACTATAAAATACTTGGCCATAATTAAATTTTATAAAGTTAAAAAAGTAAAAAACAATGAAACTAGCACATATATGCACAAAATATGTGTAAGATTATTCTGTGAAAAAGCATGTAGCTGAGACATATGTATATAGTATAATATTATTTACATATGAACTATATAGCTACATATATATAGCATGCAAATATAAAGAAAAAGGAATGGAAGAATACTAAAGTAAATACTCCACAATAACAGTTATCTCTGGGGTAAGAGTGGGGGTAGGACGGTGGTGGGAAAGGGAGAAATTTCTTGTTTTATATACATTGATATTGTTTTGAATCTTTTGCACATTAAATACCCATAAACTTCTGATTTACAATAAAATAATAAAATAAAAACTAATGTTAAAAAGATACCGTAACACCATTAAACAAGTCTTAACAAACTTAAAAAGTCATATCTCTACCTACAATTAGAAAAAATAACTTATCCAGAAAAATCACAAATATTTGGAAACTAGGTAATATACTTTTTAAAAAAAAGATTAATTTAATTTATTTATTTCTGCCCACCCCCTCGTTGTTTGTGCTCACTGTCTGCTCTCTGGTCTGTTCATTGTCTGCTCGCCTTCTTTTTAGGAGGTACCAGGAACCAAACCTGGGACCTCCCATGTGGGAGGGAGGTGCCAATGGCTTGAGTCACCTCTGTTCCTGCTTGTTGTGTCTCTTATTGTGTTTCTTCTTTATGTCTCTTCGTTGCATCATCTTGTTACATCATCTTGTCATGCCTGCTCGCCATGCCAGCCCATCTTGTCAACTCATTGTCTTGCTCATCTTCTTTTAGGAGGCACTGGGAACTGAACCCAGGAAACACTGGGATGAACCCAGGACCTCTCATGTGACAGATGGGTGCCCAAGTCCTTGAGCCACATCAACTTCCCGATAATATACTTTTAAGTAATCGAAGAGTCAAAGTAGAAATCAAAAGAGAAATTAGAACATATTTGGAAATTAATGAAAAAGAAAATACAATATAACAGTACATCAAAACTTAAAGGATGCCACTAAAGTGGTACATATGATAATTTCATAAAACAAAATGGTTATATTAATACTATAAAACGACAAGACGAACAAAAATAATTTACAAAAAAACATAGGGAGGGAAGGAATCTGATTTCCATAGCTGCCATATTTTATTATTTTAAATGTTCGGTATTTAACAAAATATTATGTGCTATATAAAGAAAGAGGAAAGTTCCCATATATATGTACATCTCAGGAGGACCTCATTGACTGCCACAGTAAACAGTGCCTCAAACAACAGAGCTCCTGGTGGCTATAGAGACATCTAGATGCCATAAGCAGGGCAGACAAGCTCAGGAATTCTGTACCCTGTCAGTGGGCCTTACTTTGGAATTTATGCTCCCCAAAGAATCAGAGTTAGACTCATTAACAATTTCCCTATACATGGCTCTTCTACTCCTTTTATTTGAGCCTATAATTAGCTCTATACTTGCTAATTATATGTCTCAGAGATTTAAATTTTTGGTCTGTTTATATGCCTGTTGAGCCCTGAATCTCAGCAGAGCTGCAGCACCCACTCTCCAGGTCATTGGACTCACCCAAGACAACTAACAAAAGGATGATGATGAACAATGCCCATCCCCAAAACCAGAGAGTATCCACAACTGCAAGCAAGATAGTTCCATCCATTTGTCCCATGGGCTCTAAATCCCTTTTCAATCAAAAACCAAGTGACCATCACCATCCCAAAATCCTCAGGATTGGGGAATGAACAATGGACTGAAGTAGACTTATTCTATTCAATGGAAGAACTTGTATCATTGATACAAAGGCAATGGTCACCAGATGTTTTCAGGGGAGGGAAGGGGAAGAATATGTGTAACATGGGGGGATTTTTGAGACATTGAAATTGTCCTGCATGACATTGCAATGAAGGACACAGTCCTTTACACACTTTATCAAAACCTATAAAATTGTGTGGGGCAAATTGTAAACTATAATGTAGACTATAGTCCATGGTTAGCAGCAGTGCTTCAATATGAGTCCATTAGTTGTAACATATGTACAACACTAATGAAAGATACTAATGTGGAAAAGAATGAGGGGGAGGTATATGGGAATCCCCTGTATTTTTGATGTAACATTTATGTAATTTAAAGATTCTTTAAAAATAAAATTTTTAAATTAGGGGAAAAAAAGATGTTTTCTTTTGGAGCTCAACTGTGGGCAATCAAGCACATGGCAGAATTTATGGCAGCCTACTCATCTCTCTCCTTTCCTCTGGGCCTGTCTCTTTCAGCTTCAAGCTGCGCATGAGCCAAATCTCTTGGGGGCCTCACTGCTTCAGTTCTGGGCCACTCCGCTGATTCCAGCCTCGGGGCTCTCTCCATCTCTCTGGGTTTCCCCTCTCTTTCTGTGGCTATAGGTGATCCTGTGTCCTCTCACATCATAGGGTAAAATGGCTACTTGCTTTCTCTGTGTTCTTTTAATATAAGATTCAGTAAAAGGATTAGGACCCCCCCTAGGTCCCACATCCTATTCAAAGGCCTTAACTGAAGTAACCTAATCAAAAGGTCCCTTAACTGAATCTAACCAAAAGGTCCCACTATGAACAATGGGTTTACAGGTACATGAATGGCTTAGCTTAAGAATATAATTTTCTGGGATCCACAAAAGACTCAAATCAGAAATATATTATAAAAGAGGTATGAAAAATCTGAAACATGAAATTGCAAAAGTTACGCAGGAGAATAAAATGAAAAAGCACAGACTAGGATACAATATTTGTGAAGTAGCCATTCAATAAATTTATATACCCATAATATATAAAGAATTATCAAATCTGAAAAATAAGAAAGCAAACCCAAAGAAAACTGGCAAAAAGTTTCAGCAAAGAAGATATACAGGTAGCAAATCAGCACAGGAAGATGCCCAACATTATTAGTCATTACAAAAATGCAAATTAAAACCACAATAAGATACCAAAGCATACCTGTTAAAATGACTAAATTAAGAGGAAAAAACCTGATCACATAAAGAGTTGATTAGGCTATGCTATATCCACATAATGGAATACTACATAACAATTTAAAATGAACTATGATATACCCAACATGGATATTATGCTAAGTGAAAGAAATTATGCTAAGTAAAAGACACCAAATGAAAAAAGAATATGTACCATATGATGCCATTATAGAAAACTCTAGAAAATTCAAGCTAATGTATAGTGTCAGAAAGCATATCAGTGGATGCTTGAGGAGGAGATTTGAGGAGTAGCAGCAGGAGGGATTAATTCCAAAAGGGCAAAACCAAGCTTTTGAGGGTGATAAACATGTTCATTATCTTGATCGTGTTGTTGGGTTTTCACCGGTACATACATGTATCAAAATATATCAAATTGGATTCTTAATACATAGTCTTTATTTTGTGCCAATTATACCTTAAGAAATTTATTTTAAAAGAAAAAATGCAACATTCTTTAAAATTCTATGTTGAGTAAGTGAAAAGGAAAAGCTAAGACCTACTTATCAGTCCTGGAAAGAAGAAACAGGGAGTGCAACCCAATATCACATAATAACAGCAAAACAAATATCACTTAATAGTAACAGCATAGTGTACACATAAATTTTTTAAATCCATACAAAAATATTTTTAAATTATCCACACAAGTTATATATTAGCACCAGATCTCTACCAAGAAGGAATGGGATGTGATGTCACATAGGAAGCTAATGATAATGATTATTATTTTTTATGGTCCCAAACAGTAGAGTATAAAATTCCCCTTCCCCAAATAAACTGGCCCTTTGGAAAAATGGCTGATTCTAGATGTGGTAAAGGAAATATACAGGGTGATTCTGGAGCATCTTGTCATACAAGATTCTTTCAAAGAAGCTTTCTGAGACTATTACGGTTGTGTTAAAAAGATTCAGAAGCCAACATGAGCAATTTCCACTGCCCAAAGATGGGACAACTTTAAAGATAGGATAATAACTCAGTGGATTAAAACAAGTCAAATATGTTTAAATACATGGGTTTGTAGTGATGATAGGAATGATAATAATAGTCACTATTCACCTTTAGACATTGGATGTCAGTAGAGCACCAGTTCATTATTTTGAAAAACCTGAGAATAAAAGTAATCATTGTATAATTTGTACCTCAGATAATTAAATAATTGGTAAGAGGAAGTTTGTTTTTATATAGGTATTCAGGGTGGTAAAGTAAGAGAAAATGATGAAATTAGAATGTGATCATCTTGCATCCTTTAATAAACTAATGGACTTAGGAATAATTAACAATATTGCTAACATCTCAAAAAATGAGAGAAACAAGCATTTTGTACATCCTGATTGAAGAACACATAACAATATGTTCAAAAAACGTATTTAAAAAAAAAATCAAATAGAATCTGATCAAGGCTTTAGATTTGACTACCCATTAACTGGAAACCAAGGGAACAGACAGGCATGATAAACAAACACACATACATGCAGTCTGCAGTCTTGACTGTGGGAAACTTTACAGGACAAACACCAAGTGTTTTTAACAACGTCCAAAGCAATGACCACAAAATGCAAGAATAATGGAGAAATGATGGAAAACATGTAGATCAAAAGAGACTTATCAACTCAAATGTTCATAATATTTAAATCTTACCAGATCCTGATTCAAACAAACTTAAAGATTATCAGACTATCAGGGAAATATGAAAATGACTGGATATTCGATGACATTAAGGAATTATTGCCATTTCAGAAGGGTGATAATGGTATTATGATTATGCAAAAAAGAGATACTTCTTTTGGAAATACTGAACTATTTACAGATAGAATGATTTAATATTTAACAGGAGGGAGGTATAGGTGAAACAATAATGGCCATGATCTGAAAATGGTTAGGGGTAGATATTGGATAAATCAGGTTTTTCTCTACTTTGGTATGCATTTGAAATTTTTCATAGTAAGATTAATATTTTTTAATATAGAATTTTAACTACACGAATTCTTTAAGTTGCAATCTTCACCCACAAAATTATTTTCCTTTCAGTATGTTATTTCCCTCATAGGTATAATCCTATGAGGATAAGTGACTTAAATGGGCCCTACCTGTTAGAATGAAGAAACTGACTATTACAATGGTCAAAATCAGATAAGCAGTTCCCCATAACTGCATTGAACTGTGCCATGCACTCTAATAGCCTCAGCTCTGCATGAGAGCCATGCTGGAAATTGAAGAGCACTGAAGGTCTTAGCAACTGCAGTGCAGCAGGGCCACATTTGGGACAGAGCCAAAAATGTGAGTCATTATCAAAGGTGTTATTTAAAGACACCCAGGAGAACACCTTGGGAAATCAATTCGCTCATTTTGCTCTACCTGCATTTCCTCTGGGTCAGAAGAGAGGCAACCCAAGAGTGCAGGTTTCTGTTACAGCCAGGGTTATACTTGTGTATTGATCTGGAGTCCTGTCCTACCATCTTACCCCCTTTCTAAGAAGTAAATCTATCTGCAAAGATGTTGTACCTTGTTTACATTTTCCAACGAAACCAGACTTGTGACCCACAGGTGTTTGAGCTTGGTGGCATCTGAAGTGATGGGAAGTGCTTCTTGCAGCTTTAAATTCTCTCCCCAGATTCCCAATAAACCTTCTTTACTAATAGTCAGGTAACGACTCGAGCTTTTTAAGAAAATTACTTTTTGAATGGTGTCCTTGTGTTTCGATGGGAGGAATTTGAGGTCCATCCACTGAGGAACCACAGCTGCCCTTGCTCGTTCATCTTTCTCATAGAGTGCTAACAGTATAAAGGAGGTCAGCTTGTCCCAATTAATGAAGCCATCTCGGGCCACATCTACTTTGTCAAAGAGCTCTTGATATTCTTCCTTTGTGCCCCAACCAACAATGTCTGTCATCCTTTGCAGAAACTCCTCTCTGGACATACAGACAGTTTGCCTTGGCTCTGAGGACTTCAAACAAGAAGAAAAAAATTAAGCAACAATGAAAGCATCACATACACAAGATCATTGTGCTACCCCCATAGATGGCTTTAATCAGCAATTCATCCAGATGTAAAGTAAAATACCAGTATTATACTTAGGTGAATTTGGGCTGAGCAGCAAATAAAATTGACAGGGCTAGAAGGCAGCATCCTTAATTTCTGTCACTCATAAACAGAATAATTCTCAAGGTAGGGCACAAAAATCAGCTTTTCAAAACAGAGGTATCCCACAGAGCATTGTGCTCAAAGTACCATGTGATGTACATGGTGCTTATGGTAGAAAAATAATTTCTCCTCAGAGAAGTCCACATGCTAATGCTCAGAATCTGTAGGTATGTTGCCTTCTTTATCAGAAGAGACTGTGGTGTTGTGATTACAGATCTTGAGATGGGAAGATTATCCTGTATTATCAAGAGAGCCCAATGTCATCACGAGGATCTTTATAAATAAAAAAGGGAGGCAGAAGCACCAGGAGAGATGTAAAGATGGAAGTAAAAGTCCAAGTGATGCAGGGTTATGAGCAGGTAGCCTCTAGAAACTGGGAAAGGTAAAAAAAAAAAAAAATGTTAAGTAAATAAAAATAAAATAAAAATTATTTCCCCCTAGGGTGTCCAAAAGGAGCACAATTCTGCCAACACCTTGACTTTAGCCCTGTACCACACATTTCACACATCTGATCTCCAGAATTGTAAGATGATAAATTTTAAGCCCTGAATTTGTGATGATATGTTATAACAGTAATAGAAACTAATAAGTGGTTTACTGAAAATGTGTGGAAGTCTGCAGAGGGTTTACATGGAGGGTAAAATTCTACCTCCGTGAAACATTTACCCAAGGGCAAGAAGTCTACTTTTGTAAATGCACCATTACAAAGATTATCAAGCAATATATTTAGACACTGTTCAGTTCAGTGAGATTCTTGACGAGATAATCAGGTTTCTCTACAGTATCAGAATCCAGGACTCAGGAACTCAGGGTTGACAGTACTCATCTAGAGGTAGCATAGTGTAGAGGAAAGACTAGGTCAAGCCAATGTAGATTTAATCTGGGCCCACCAGTAGTTGTGGTAATTATTGGCAAGTTACTTCACCTCAGAGGCATAATTTCCCTATCTGTATAGCGGGTAAATCAATATCAGTCATAGAAAGGATGGCTGTGATGATTAACTGAGCTATCATGTACACAAGAACTCAGTAGCGAGGTTTAATAGAAGTTAGTCCCTGCTTTTAACTAATTAGATTAACTTCCTGAGAAATAATTTGTATTTAGCCCTTTGACCTACTCAAAAATTTCATCATTCTTATCTTTGTTAAATTATTTTCAGTCTAAAAATTTAGACAGATGGAAATTTTTTTCAGTGACCTATATTTTAAGTGTAGATAAAGAAATCTGTCTTAAAAACATTCCATCTCAGCCAAAACTGCAAAGTATTTCTGATAATTAAGTCAATACTGGTTATTTATATAAACTATTACTCGAATGATATTCTTCAAATTTTTATATCTATATTTTCATCCTATTAATACTTTAGTGTTTTGAAGTATTTTCTTATTATGTCCTAGTAACATATTTTTTATTTCTAAGAAAAAGAAATTGTTCTGACAAATTTTTAAAAATTTCTTTATTTACATTCAAGAATGCAGGATTGCTAGTAGACTGTAAATAACAAAATTTTTCTTCTGCATAAAAGTAAACAATGAAGTAAAAAGAGTTTTTCTGCATATCAATAATGCCAGTATACACTGGCAGAATCCACTCAATTCACAGAATTGACAAAAAAATACAATTGCATATTCCTGACAGTTCTATTCTGTAGTGATTATCCATTATATTTTCTTGTTGTAAGTTTGAAAACAAAACCATGTTCTCTATTAAAATATCAAAGTCTTACCTTTACTAAAAAAATCCTCACTCATTTCAAGAAGCATTATTCCTTGATCAATTGTGGCTTATGTTTGTTAATCTTATTACATGTCAGCTTGAGTAAATTAGTTACATACACAATTAAAGTACATGAGCTTTATATAAACTTAACAGCACAAGTGGCATTAATTTTACGACACAATTTCCTCTTTATCATTGGTTCCCATTTGCTCTCTGGAACTAAAATTAGTTCATTTTTTTCACTCTACTACACATATCACACACTGTGGAAAGGAGATTGTGTGGTAGTAAAGATGGAGCTCTAAGCCTCATCCTCAATTATTTCTCCTCTAAATAGGGATAATAATAGTGAACTCGTAGGTATCAGGATTAGTAGTTAACTTAATGTGTGTGTAATACATTTATACTCATATGTTAATTCCCTGCTAAAGGGTTTAAAGACTAGAAGGACTACAAATTGAGTCAATGGGCAATGACAATTACTGAGGACTTAGCTAAATTCATGGGCACATGTGGTGTGGGGGAGGGGGGCAGGATTGGAGGTATATATAATTACTAATTTTAATAAATTGAGCTTACCTATCCTGGATGGCTAGTTACTAATTAGATAGTTTTGTGTTTTAGAAACTTCGCAGAGAGTCAGAATAATGTGTGTAGGGGACTTTACTAACTGGATTATCTAAGGCTCCTTGGTTTCTATGACAATTGCTATCATGGTAGAAGATAGTGGTTTTCAGCTTCCAATGAGGCAGTAACTGTATACACTGTTTCAGATGATCTTCATCAGAAGCATAAATAGAAAACTGTCTTGAGACTGGTGAAAGTAAAGTTTACCTATTCCTAGAAACCAAGACTATTTCATAAATACAAGATCTTATTAAGAGTCTGTCTGGTCTTAGAAGTAAAAATTAGTTGTACTGCTTTTCTTAAATGTCCTCTTACAATAAAAGTGAAAAGGATATGGACATTAGAAAATGTCTCATTAAACCCTTTCTAATATAATGTTTGTAAATTTATTTTACTATTTCTATTTGAGCTGTTAAGTAAGAAAAAACAATTCTTGCCTCCAATTGTTCTTGCAAGAATTAGAAAGCTATTATCCTCAGATTGTCTGAGTATATTAGCTGTAGACACAACTTTAGGCTTCTATAAAATCTTTGTCTTCCTGAATCCCTTTCAAAGAATATTCTAAAAATCATTTCTTTTTGCCTAGAAAGTCTTTTTTTCTGCAGTACAGTCAGTTTTAGTGAGGTGTCTGTCTTTTTATAAAAGAAAAGCATGAACTCTGTAAAATTCCCTTCAGCCTCTGAGCTTTGTAATATTCAGATTTCATTGTAATTTACATGAAAGCCGAGAATTAAAGTTAAGTAGAAAAACTCCTAAAATATACCTTCTGTAAGAAATTTGACAACATTTGTGGTCATTTAGAAGATGGGATAATGTGCTTTCTACTGGCAAGATATGAGTGTGCCAACCACTTTAAAAACTATTTTTATTTTTGCACAAAACAATCCATGTTTATTATAGAAAAATACAAAATATAGATAATTCAAAAATTAAAATCCTCTAATTTTTTTCTAGGCAGAAATAGATATAACTACTTATTATTTATTACATGATGACTTGGTATACATATCTTTTGTATGTTGCTTTTTCTATTTCACATCATATCATGAAGCTATGCATATTACAAAATACAACATCTGCACAATATTCTCTGGAGAGGATGTACAATTATTTATAACCCCCTGTTATTAAAAATTTCAGTTGTTTCCAAAACATTGTTGTTTTATATAAGCAACCCTGCAACAAATATCTCTTCACATGTCTTTGCTCATTTGTCCAACTATTTCATATGAAAAATTTCCTAGAATCAGAAATTCTGAGTCAATGAATTTGCTCATTCTTAAAGATTCTTATATATTTGGTCAAATACTCCTCCAGAATGTTGTATCTATTTAATTCCCATCATCCAAAGTAGGCGATTGCCCATACCTTAGACGCTCACCATGCTGGGGGATTCTCATTATTCTTAAAACTTACCAGTTGCTTGCTGAAAAAGAATAGTTCTAGTGAGCCTAGACATTTACACACTCTCCGGTGGAAAAAGAACAATCCATTCCTCACAACAGACATTTAATTCTTTCTTTAAAAATCTGCCAACCATTAGAAATGGTGTTTATGTCATTTGTTTTATTCCCTAATTCTTTCCTATAGCTATATTTAATAATGAAATGAGGACAGAAAATTTTCTGTTTTTATCCTGTTCTGTAAATAAGGACTTTTCCAGCACAAGAATACATGTACCACTTTAAAACTGTGGAGAGAACGTAATCCGACTTGATCAGAAAGTCAGAAACTATCTCCTGTCAAAGTCTGGCACCATTTTAGAATGTCACTGACCCAAAGTTCACTGCCCTCATCCACAGGTGAGTATTTGCTTCCAGATCCTGAAGATTAATATCAAACAATGAGCTGTAAATCAGGTGCAGACATATTTTCATCCATCCATCTATCCATCTATCCATCCAGCCATCCAGCCATCCAGCCATCCATCTAATCATTAATAAATATATATTGAACATGTACCCTATGCAAGGTAGCCCGAGGCACTACTAAGTTCATTTATTTATTCATTCTATGAATGCTTATTAAGTGCCTGCTCCATGCCAAATACCGTTCCAAGCACTCACGTCACCTTTGAACAAAACAGACAAGGCCTTTGTTCTTCAAACACTGATACTTCATTGGGGAGACTAGATGTGT